>NC_056732.1:1485413997-1485713997 GCF_019279795.1 Protopterus annectens
TTGGAATGACACCATAGAAAAATTGGATGAATTTTTTGAGTACATTCACAGTACTACTGATTTCCTGGAATTCGCTATGACTTTTTCTGATGATAAGATTAACTTCTTGGATGTCACCATCAGGAAAGGCATTGTGAATAAGTGTTTTGTCTCAACACTTTATAGGAAGCCTACATATTCTAATATGTTACTTCACTATGATAGTTGGCATCCGATTCACCAAAAGAAGTCATTGGTGAAAGGACAGTGTGTCTGGTTAGCCCGTATGGTATCTGACCTGAATGAATTTTATATACAATGTGAAATTTTAATGGGTATGTTGTATAGTAGAGGTTACCCCTGTATGTTTTTAGATTGTATTTTTAGTGAGGTCACCTGGAAACGGTTGGCAGGTGTCTATGTACCCCTATTATGCCAAAGGGTTGGGCAAACTAGTTCCAGTCCTGTTATTAGAAATTATGGAAACTTTAGCAATGCACTAGTACTTACATATCATATTAATTTTGGTGACGTGAGACATATTATTCAGAAATACTGGTGTGTTTTTGGAACTGACCGGGACTATCAAGATGTTGTAGGGCAAAAACCGTTAATAGTATATAAAAAGTACAGGTGCTTTAAGAATATGTTGGAGAATGGCTTTAAACACAGGGACGAGGGGAAGCACCAATGTAAATACATACTGGAGATTAATGAAGTAACACTTCAAGGGTTTGGAATTATAAAAATAAAAGAGGTATAATTATGGGTCCAAAGGTATAGTTTATGTGGCAATGTGCAAACAAAAAGAACGCCTTGGACCACGGTCTTCTCCTCTATAGTGTCAACACCAAAATCACAGAGCGCCAGTGAAATTAACGCTTTTATTCACCAAGAAAAAATAAATATATGTGTTTTCATCCTACATACAGGACTTCATCAGACAACCATTTTTGACTCAAAAAGCCATTTAAATAATCTCTAAGTCACCTGTTTAATTGTTAATCCAATGAAATACATCTCCTTCAATTTAAACTAACAAATCTCCCTTTACATCTCATAAATATTAATGCCTACTCTCTGCAAGTGTCTTGTGCTGAAACTTGATCATTCCACATCATTTATTTATATAAATAATTTGAATTAAAATACATATAATAAACATTCATAAATAGTTTACTAATGAATTACTATAAAACATCTCATTAAAAATATCTTAAATAAATTAGTTTAAAAACTCAGGTATGTGAAGACTATATATTTGTTTCCTGTGTGTGTGTATCAATAAAGATTTCCTTAAACCTATGTTTCATGTATATTCTACCCCCATCTGGTGTTCATTTTAAAAAATTACATGTTTAAGTTTTTCAAATGTTATTAGCCTTTAATTTCAACAGAGAAGAAATTGATATAAAGTCATTCATTCCTGGTTTATTTCCTGCATCGAGGTTGACCTGCCACCAAAGCTCCCTACTTTCTAATATTTCTTCCCACAGGCCACCTCTAATGTCTGGTTTAACTTGATCCAGAACAAAAAATTCATATTTAAATTTAGTGCAGGAAATGGAATGCCTATACAATGCATTTGTGTTTTTCTTTTTTGTGATGTCATAAGAATGTTCGTATATCCTTCTTTTCAGTTGTCTTTCTGTCTTCCCTACATAAAAAGACTGACAGGACTGACAGATAACAAGGTACACGACCCCTCTACTATCACAGTTAAAAAAACCTTTACTGCCTAACCATCTCATTCTGCTTTCAATATATACTTCTCCCCTGCTTATAATGTACAAACATTGGTGGCACCTGCCACACTTGTATGTTCCTACTTATTTCTATTCCCTTTATTTTTACTACGTCCATTCCTTTCCATCAAATTTTTTAGGCTACAAGAGTTTCTATAAACTACTTTTGGTTCCATTTTGGTAATCTCTTCCATATCCGTTAAAGCGGAGAATTTATTCCATTCCCTGTTTAAAAATTCCTTTACTTTCCTATTGGAAGCATTGTATTCTACTACTAAACTTCTTTTGTATGTTTGTTGACCTATTTTGTTCTTGTTAACGTCATTTTGATTCTCATTATTAATCCCTCTCCCCAAAATTGGCTTAAATCTCTCCTGCCTTCCTTTTTCCACTTCGTTCCTTATTTTACTAATAAATTCTGCAGGATAACCACGTTCCAAGAACATTTTTTCTAGAACTTTACACTCTACTTCGAAATCATAGTCCCAACTGGTCATTCTAGACCCCCTGACAAATTGCCCCTTGACAATATTCTTTTTACTATGCAGGGGGTGGGCACTGTCGTAGTGCAAATAGGAATTGACATACGTCTCCTTTCTATGCACTTTAGTTTCATATTTTCCATCTCTTTTGTATAACTCTATATCTAAATATTTTAGTGTTTCTAAACTAGTAGAGTATGTAAATCTCAAGAAGTTAGTAGTTCCACTAATATATTCAAAAAATTCTAAAAATTTGTCAAGCCCCCCTGTCCAAAGTAACACTATATCGTCCAAAAATCTGTGGTATGTTAACCAGTATTGTTTATATTCACTGTTAACTATATATTTTTCTTCCCATTTTAATAAAACAATGTTGGCATATGTGGGGGCACATGCCGCCCCCATAGCCACTCCAGATTTTTGTTGATAATACTCCCCTTGGAACATAATAAAATTGAATTTCAACACATAATCCATAAGTGCTACACAAGCTATTTTGTCCTTTTGTTTTAATTTTTTGTCTTCAAAAATGCTCTCTTCGAACATTTCTATCCCTTCCTGGTAGGGGATGCAACTAAATAAATCAATGACATCAATTGTCACGAATAACATGTCCTCCCTATAGTGTTCTGGCTTTAATAGGCTCAAAAAGTCCCAGGAGTCCTTTAGTATAATTTCGTTGTTGACCCAAATGTGTTTACACTTGTAGTCAACAAATTTAGCCATTGCTTCAGTTTTAGAGCCACCTGCCGAAACTATTGGCCTTGGGGGGGAGGGGTCATCCTTGTTTTTATGGATTTTAGGTATCCCAAATATTGTAGCTATTCTGGGTTTATTCACTTCTAAATACTTGAACATTTTCATGTCTATTACTTCCTCAGTGAGTAAATCCTCTAACAAGTTATCTATTCGTTTGTATGCTACATTTACCTCATTCAGGGATACTATAGTATAGATGTTCTCATTCCTCAAAATTGCGTTCATCTTTCCATCATATATCAATTTATCCATAATAACAATTCCCCCTCCCTTGTCAGGTTTCATGACCCTGACTGTGGCATCACCACTTAATTCTTTTAGGACTACCTTTTCTTCTGCAGTTAAATTTTCATTACACCATACTTTTTTACTTTTGCTCCTCACCCCTTCTACTAAAACATTCTCAAAATTTTTTATTTGAGGTAAAAGGGGGGGGGGGGTTGTATGTCGATTTTCTAGTTAGTCCATCTCCTTTCGTTCCTTGTTTTTCCATTCCTGCCCTTAAAGCCATTACTTCTAAATTGATTTTTCTTGTAAATAGCTTTATATCTAGGATGGTTCTTGTGGAGTCACCTTTTACCATGGGAATGAACTTCAACCCCTTACTCAATAAAGTAAAGTGTGGTATAGTCAAATTTATGTTCCCAAAATTGTAAATGCTAAATTCATTATAAGTGTATTTAGTGTTGTCCCTATTTATTGCTTTATTTTCTATGCTTCTAATGGACACTTGCAGAGAGTAGGCATTAATATTTATGAGATGTAAAGGGAGATTTGTTAGTTTAAATTGAAGGAGATGTATTTCATTGGATTAACAATTAAACAGGTGACTTAGAGATTATTTAAATGGCTTTTTGAGTCAAAAATGGTTGTCTGATGAAGTCCTGTATGTAGGATGAAAACGCATGTATTTATTTTTTCTTGGTGAATAAAAGCGTTAATTTCACTGGCGCTCTGTGATTTTGGTGTTGACACTATAGAGGAGAAGATCGTGGTCCAAGGCGTTCTTTTTGTTTGCTTATGTGGCAATGTGTCAAGAAGGTCCTGGGTTCTGTATTTGGAAAACTAAGAACAATTTTAGCAAAATATGTGATATTCATAAAAGGTAGAATAATAATGCGTTATATGGTCATATTTCTGAATACAATGGGCATTCCTTCAGATTTATTATTATTGACCATGTTGAACTTGGGGAGAGGAGTGGACCGACTGATGATTTTTTGGAGTGTAACGAATTACAGTGGCAACTACGCACTAATGCCACAGTCTTCCCAGGCCTAAATAAAAATATTTTTATCAGTTCAATTTTAGGGTTAAAAGCTGCCTGTGCTCTGTGAAATGTTTGATTCTGGGGACCATTCTTACTTCCTTTAACCTTATGGTGCATAATTCGTTTTTCTATGTTTTTAAAGTGTGTTTTTGTCACTGTTTGTCTTTTTTTTATATACATGGATGTTTTTTAAATAAGCATTATACATTTCTTATATTTTTAAGTGTTATTCATACACACAACATGGTGTTAGGGTTTATTGTGCATAGTTGTTTAATTGATTAAAATGTGGATTAATAGGTTTATTGTTGGGAGGGGCCATACACACACATTTTTTCTGGTTCTTATATAAGGTTGTGGTTTTGTATGAACTTTATTCTGATGAAGTCCTGCTCTGTGCAGACGAAAGCGCTTAATAAGTGAAAAATAGTGATTCTGCCTCATTTCTCCACCTTTGTTGTTTTTAGAAGTTTGTTTGTATATTGTGGTATCTATATATCTATATATATATATATATATATATATATATATATATATATATGTGTGTGTGTGTGTGTGTGTGTGTGTATATATATATATATATATATATATATATATATATATATATATATATATATATATATAAATCAAAAAATATCAATATTTGTTTGCATATAGGTAAATAGGGTCATTGATGATTACTAGGCTAACAACACAGGGGTTCTTTTTAAGCCTATCCATGATTCCCAAATGTATCCATAGGATTATTTTAAGGGGCTTTATGTAGGCTTAGGCATGGGTGGTCAAGCATTTACAGGCTGCCTCTGTCTAATATAGACATAGGTGCCAGACGAGGATTACATTTCCAGTTTCCCATTCACTGGTCCAAGTTGCACTTGAATTGTTTTAGGGAAGAGCTCTGCTTCACATGGATGGGAAGCCTTTCCAGAGAAGGATAGTCTCTGACACATGTACATGTTCCTCCAATATATCCTATTTATGTTTCAGAAGAGGTTTAGGTCCCTAGATTGGGTATTTCTGATGCTATTTATTTTGTGGCTATGCAATAGGTCAATCGGAGTGGGATCAGAGGATGTTTTGTAGGCCAGGAATAGATCTCGTCTCAGCAGTCTATATGAGACCAAGTACAAGGATAAGGCTTTGAGGCATTCCATGTAGAACATGTTGTTTACACCATATATTCTTTCTTTGATAAACTTCTGTAGACACTCCAGTTCATAGGATCATAGGAAGTTATGAGGCTATTGGCTCTGAGGCCCTTACAAGCCTACCCAAGAATTTAGCCCATGTTCCCACAAGTCAGCACTCTATGCCACTGTCCAGCAGGGACACAGGTGGAATCACAGGGGTGTATTTTCTGTTCCCCAAAATGTATAACCATTGCTCAGAGATAGGGATGTCTGTACTTCTGCAAGGAGTGATATTTATACACAGAGTTGCCTGTTGTGAGATTAGAACCCCTACCTATCATGTAGTATACACTACAGCTTGTAGTACTTATGAAATGCACCACAGAGATTACTTAAATTTATAACCATTGCACACAGATAGGAGTTAGGCACACGGCTGTAAGGGGATATATTTGCACACACACACACACACACACACACACACACACACACACACACACACACACACACACACACACACACACACACACACACACACACACACACACACACACACACACAGAGTAGCCCTTTATGAGATTAGAACCCCTATCTATCTAGTAGTATATACTATAGCACTAAGTACTTATCACATGTGCCATGGAGCTTATAACAGATTAATAACTCAGAGCCTTAGTCCTCTGCTCTAACTGACAGTTGTTGCATATGCCTGGTCAGGTACATACCAAATAGGATCATTGATTGGTGTGATGAGGGGTGAGTACAATGGACTAATGACATCTTTGGACCAAAATGCCATACCCTTGCTTATAAGTTGTGTAACATACAGTGATTTCTTTACTACCGGAGACACATGATGGTCAAATGCCAGGTTGCTGTCGACATGTGTTCCCAAGTCCCTGATCACTGGGTCTACTCTTAGTGGTGTATTATCAATGTGGCAGGTTTTAGGGGTAGCCATCTTCCCAAAGGATACTGTTATGCATTTCTTGGCATTGAGCTTTAGACCATGTCTCTGGTACCAGTTATAGATTTGTATCAGGTCTTTTTGGAAGGTATTTGTGTCATTGGGGATTCTATGACTGTACCTAGTTTGCAATCATCTGCACACTTGGTCAGACAGAGGCCCTTGATGTTATCCTGTACTTTACAGAAGTATATTTCAAAAATGAGTGGCCCAGTACTGAGGTTTGAGGAACTCCACTAGTCACTAGCCTTTTTGTTGTGGTAGAGTCCCCCGTACTAACTTCTTGGGTCCTATCTTTGTACCAGCTGGCAATACAGTGGATGACAGGGGTTTATACCTAATTTTGTGAGTTTGTCTACAATGTCTGAGTAGGGTATTGTGTCAAATGCTTTGTCCAGATCAAGGTAGACAGTATATACTGTTTTGTCCTCATCCATTGCTTTAATAACCTTCAAGAAGAAGTCCACCAGGATAAGCAGTAGTCCACCAGGATGAGCAGGCATGACCCTGACAAAACCAAATTGCATGGGATCCTCCATCTGACGGTTTCCTATTTTATTATTTATTGAATCCAAAACAATTTTTCCATGGCTTTGTATATGAGACTACTGAGACTTATTTGTCTGTAATTACCTGGGTCCACAGATAACCTGCCTTTGTTCAGAGGAATGATAGTTGAAGTCCTCCATTCATTTGACATGAAATCTTTCTGTATGTTACAGTAAAATAGTGATTTTAGTAGTCTTGATAGGTCAGGTTTCTTGCTTTTAAGGCAGCATCATGGGATATTATCAGGGCCCATTGATACAGTGTTCTTGGCCATGGAGATTGCATTGCGGACATGTGCCCTAGTGACAGTTGGGGGAGTTATAGTTGGTGTTTCCTGATGGGTGTTTGATGAGGGCAAAGTGAGGGCTAAAACTGGAACTAAATTTATTGGTCAGTATGTTTGCATGTTATGGGAATATTCTAATTTTGGCATGCTGAAGCTCAAGCACATCATACTCTCTGACCAGCATTAAGGTGTGTATGTTTTTGATGTGAATTGAGACACCTGCACTTTTTGTCCCTCCCTGTGCAGTAGCTGGTCTAAATGTGCAGAAGCTATTATAGCCTTGCACTTCAGGGTTGCTGTCCATTGCTTTAAGCCATATCTTAGTAACTATACAGACATCTGCATTCTCTGGGGTGTGGAGAGATTGCAGGCAGTGGACTATCTTGTACAGAGTCCTGGTATTGAGCACTAACACCTGTAGATTTTCTAGGGTTGGTTTTGCTAGGTTGGAAAACCAGACTGGCAATGCCTAAAAAGCCATTGTAGTGTGGACAAGAATTTAGACAATACTGGAAATTATACGATAATTAGAAACCCTAGTAGGGAGAGGTGCAGACCATCCTTGGCAAAGCAGCATGGACTGTCAAGTTAAGGTGTTAAGGTAAGAGAAGTCTTAATCTACAGTTCTGGCATTGTACATCAGGCCTCAGCAAGGCAGTCCTGTAGCTTCTGAGGCTTCCCACTGTGAAGATCATCATAGCAGTGCTTGACCTGCACCAGTATCCTGTAGATCACAGTTCATCCATCCAGTTCCTGGACAATAATGTTCCAGATGTCAATCATTGTGAAGGTCCTCTGCCAAGCTCACATCCTTTCTTCATGCACAATGTCATCATCATTATTTCCCCTTTTTCCACTTTTTCCATGGTGTCAGGGTGTCATGTTAACTGTCGACATCTCTCTCGATTCAATGCCACTCTCCTACTTTGTTCAATAGTCATACTTTATTTTTGCAGGTCTTTTGTCACAGAATCCATCCAGCTCTTGGCTGGATGCAGTTATTTTGTCTTGCCTTCTTTCTATCTGTCCCAAATCTTCTTTTCCAGATTGTCTTCTGCTTTCTTATACATGTGCCTGAACTACTGTAATCTGTTTTCTTTGACCTTTTCTGCAATTGAAAATACTCAAGTATCCACTTTGATGTCCTCATTTCTTCATCTGTCCAATTGGGGGTGCATCTTACCACCCATCTCAGGTACCTCATCTCCATCTCTTCTAGTTTCCTCAGCTGCTTTGCCTTTACTACCCAAATTTCTGTACCATATAGTAATGGTGGTCATACCACTATTAGTATACCTTACTTTTCCATTTTTTGGCATTCTTCTGTTATACATTTCCCCTGACATGCCATGCTAGCTGGCTGCAGCCTCTCTGATTCTAGGTTTGATCTCAACATTTAAACTTCTCTTCTCCTCAACCACTCCTCCCAGATACTTAAAGTTGTTAACCTGTTCCAATATTTCCCTTCTATCTCAATTCTTAGCTTTGGACTTCCCCCATTTTCTGCCATTACAACTGTCTTATCTGCACTCAGTTTCTTCCCATGTGCCTTCAGCTTTGCTTTCCATTTGTTGTTCTGGTCCCCCCTACCTGTTTGCTAATGTAGTCCATCACCAGTATAAACAGCAGTGAGCTCAGAGCTGAACACTGATATACACCCACCCTTACTGGGAAACACCTCTGTGCATCCAAACACTGTTCATACTTGTGACACAGGAGCCCCTTAGTTAACCAGTCAGAATTCCTTAGTTGTCTCATCCATCTTGCCTATTGTCCAGTTTTTCTGCAGTCCTTTCTTTTGATGGCTTTATGGACTTCTGCATTCTACCACCCACTTTCTTTATGTACCTTATTTCCATTCCTGGCTTGGCCACATATCTATTCTATAGTCGTCACATGTGATGTTTTGAGGTTTTGCCGTTCTTCTTCAAATCCACCTAACTCCTCCTCTTTGGGATGTGCTAGAGCCTTGATTAATTCCTTCAGCTCTTGTGCTTTGTCTCCAGTCAATGTCCAGATCTTTACTCTAGTCTATCTTGATTTTAGAGCCATCTCTGACCACTGCTTGCAGATGACTGTGGCACCCAGTAATTTATGTGAGCTGAATGTTTCACAAGGGATGAGTTTACAGTCACTGATTCCACCTCAATGCTGTTTCTTTACTAGGAGAAGTCTATCTGAGATGCATGTTGGCCAGTCTTGTTTGTGATCTTGTGACTGTCTCTTGCTGACCCATGTGTTGTCCACATTTAAACTATTTGCCAGAGAGAAGTGTAGACTGGCCTCTCCTTCTTTATTCAAGTTGCTATATCTATGTGGACACAGGCAGTCCTCATATCTTGTTCTTTCTATCTCAATATGTGCATTCACATGCCCCTTAACATAGCCTGCACTAATTCTACCAATGTTTCTGGAACGTTGAACCATTGCAGGACTGTCCAAATCAGCTTTGTTGGGATTTTGTCATATGCTTTCTCCAAATCTAGAAATGCTCAGTTGGGGTCTTCTTTCATCTCTAGCTTCTTCTCAGTTATCTGTCTCACTGCAAACATCAGGTTAGTTGTGCAGGAGTATGATCTGAATCAAGACTGTTATTCTGTCACCTTACTTTCTACTACTCTGCATATTCATTTATCAGTCACCTTCTCCAGAATTTACATGCAGTGTGACAGCAGTTTGATACCTCTATACTTCCCACAGTTGTGAATGTCCCCTTTGTTCTTGTACACTGACACTAGAATGCTTATTCTCCAGCTATACTGGTATAAATACCCCCATGAGCCATTTTTCCCTTAAAGTACTTAACATCTTGAAAATTTCTGCCATGACCTCATCTGTGCCTACTGCTTTCCCTGACTTAATTTCCATAGTGCTTTTCTTACTTACTTCTAGGGTGGATTAATATTCTTCTTCATTCATCATGGACTGTGTCTGAGGCAGCATAACTGCTCTATTATCTACTTAGTTAGCCAACCAGAATTCCTTCTTTGTCTGGTCCATCTTTTCTATTGCCCAGTTTTTCTGCAGTCCTACTTTCTTTTGATGGCTTTCTGGACCTCTGCATTCTACCACCAGCTTTTTATATTTGTGAAGGGCAAGCCACTTAGGTCCTTATTTTGAATTATCTTCTGTTTCTCCTTTCTCCCTTTCCATTTTCCAAAAAAAAAATTCTAAGCTTGTTTCCTGCCTTTCCTGTAACTAGTCTAGTCCAGATACAGATTTGCTGCAACCAGGACTGTTTGTAAGCTTCTGAGCCCCCAAAGCCTTTCTGTATTGGAGGGAAGCCTTCTAGCTTATCAGCAGGAGTGGTAAGCACTAGGTAGTCTATCTATCACAAGAGTGGTTTCTGGCCCAGAAATTGTAGTTTATTGGCTGTTTGGGCAGTTTTTCAATCTCTTTCAACTTTCTGGTTTAAAAGCCTGCGTTTGCACTTGTTTCCCACCTTTCCTGAAACTAGTCTAGTCCAGATACAGATTTGCTGTATCCCGGACTGTTTGTAAGCTTTTGATCCCCCCCCCAAGCCTTTCTGTGTTGGAGGGAAGCATTCTAGCTTATCAGTGGGAGTGGTAAGCACTAAGTAGCCTATCTACCACAAGATCCAGGTACAGATTCTTAGTTTTAGCACTTGATTTTGCTTATTCATTCAGAACTTGTTGTTCAGCACTTGTTCAGAACTTGTTGTTAGCACTAAATAAGCTACAAATTACTACAGCACTCAACCTTCCTATAGAGGAAAATAGTTTTTGTACTTACTTTCCTCACTAGCTTAGAGAAAAACAGCTCTTATACTCACTTTCCTCACTTGTCAAGAGGAAAGTAGTTTTTTTTTCAGGCATGTCCAAGGGTCAGCTCCCAGTGTTCTCTCCTGTCTATCTGATGAATCTGGGCATCTTGGGGCAATGTAGCAATTGCCTCATGTACACAGACAACCCTCTCCTCCTACCACCCAACATTACAACATGTGAGAGATGCACTTATCTAGCCAAACTGGAGGTAAAGCTCTCTCCAACCAAAACTGAACTTGACAGCCAAGAGGAGAAGCGAAACACTTGCACCACACCACACTCATCACATAGTCCCACTAAACCTACACCACCAAAATCCACACATAGAAACACAAAAACCATTTGCAGAGGCTTGTAATAATAATATGATCAAGCAAAAGAGATCTCCAAAGCAGAAATGCAAGCAACCTCCACCCCCCAACACAGCCCAAATGACATATAGCCCACAGACTCAGTGTGCCAATAAACCACAGCCCATAAGGCAAAACAATGTACCCAACACACTAGTCATAGGTGACTTTATAGTCAGGCACACTGATGTCCCACTCACCAGGCTAAACAAGGAGAAGGTTACTGTCAGCTGCCTGTCAGGTGCCAGGATCCACCACATAACCCACTCACTCAGGTCACTCCACAACAAGTACAAATATGACTCTGTCATTGTCCATGTTGGTGTGAATGGCCTGAGACATACCTCCCTGGACTACATGAAAAGAGACAAGGAAGAGCTCCCTGATCGGGTATGACCCTAGCCCTGAGTAGCATCCTGCCATTGCCCAGAATGATACCGCAGTACAAGGACAAAATAATTGACTTCAACAATTGGCTAAGCTTCTGGTCTCATTCTAAGGGGATCCAGTAACTGTCTGCCTGGGATGACATGGTTGACAGACCACGTTGCTTTGTCAGAGCTAGCCTGCACCTGTCACCCCTAGGATTCCGGATACTGGCTAAGGGTCTTGCCGTCTCTATAATTCCTTTTTAGGCAAGGTTCAAATGACAAATTCACCACAGTAACAGGAACAGGCAAGCAAAAACTGAGGGTAATACTACTCAATGCTAGAAATCTAAATCTCAAAATGCGCTCACTCGAGGCACTCCTTAAAATGGAGAACACTGATATCTGTGCAGTGACTGAGACCTGGTTCAAAGCTCTAGAGAGCACCCCTGCATTACCAGGCTATAACTCATACCACACTTTTCAGCCATCTAACCTGGACCAGAACACCAAAGGTGGAGGTGTGTTCATATTCATTAAGGATATCCACACCTCCAGGCTAGTTGCGCAGCATAATGCATCTGGGGTTATCCAAGTTCAACTAACTATGGGCAAAACTGCAATCCAAATTGTAGCTTGCTATAGGTCCCCCACCAGGGCCCAGGATTCCCACTCCTCTTTTCTTGATATACTGGAAAATATTAGGGTTCAACCAAACACTGTAATAATGGACAATTTCAACTACCCCACCATTAACTGGGAAAACTCCTCATGTACTAACTCCTTCACTCAACGCTTTCTGGAAATCATAAATTTGAATGCCCTGGATCAACTTATCCACATCCCCACCAGAGGCAACAATATCCTAGACCTAGTCATTACCAACATGAGTGACTGGTTTTCCACACCTGAAGTCAACTCCTCGTTGTTCAGGTCCGACCATAAGCTAATCACCCTAGATATCTGCATCCCGCCCCCACCCACCATTAAGGAAACCACAGTAAACAAATTTCTCCAAAGCCAACTTCATGCTTCTTACGACAGAAGTGGTGAAATGCATGAGACCTTGCAGATGGACAATACAGTTACGACTGCTGAATCCTACACAAATGCACTCTATAAGCACTTACACGAGTGCATGGATTGTGCTATCCCAAACAGAACCAAGATGCTATCCTCCAAAAAAAGGAAGCCAATCTGGTGGTCCCATGTCATAAGCAAACTCTACAACAGAAGGAAGAAACTGTTGCAAAAGAGAGTAAAATCCCATGAGTGGAAGAGCTCCCTGGTCAGCCTCAGTAAGAAGTTCAGCTCTTTTATAAGATCCTCCAAAGCTAGCTATGGAAACAAAATTGCCACTGATTCTAACGGCAACTGCAAAGCATTATACAACTATGTCAAAAATCTCAATGGCAACACCCAGATCTGCTCTGAGTTACAGCACAACAGCACAAAAATTACAGAATCAACTGATATTGCCAACACCCTGGCAGATAGCTTCAGTGCTAACTTTATCCCACTTTCACCCCCTAAAGGGCCCATATTTATCTATACAGGAAGAATATAGATTTCCTGTAATCACATCTATGCAGGTAAAAGCTGCACTCTCTAAAACCAAAAACACAGCATCCATGGTACTGGACAACATCCCAGGCTGTGTTCTACATGAACTTCAGAACAAACTGGCTCCCCACCTAAGCACCATGTTCAATCATAGTCTCACGTCAGGCTTTGTGCCCACTGAATGGCACACAGCAACAGTTATCCCACTCCACAAAGGGGGAGCCACCACTTATCCTGAGAACTATTGCCCTATTGGCCTGATGAGCCTGGTCTGCAACGCCATTGAACTTATCATCATGGAACTCATAAACAAAGACATTGGTAACCTACAAACTCTGGACCCCACCAAGTTTGGGTTTGTGAAAGGCAGATCATGCCTTCTGAACCTGATCGACTTCTTTGAGGCAGTCACCAAAGCTGTAGATGAGGGTAAGGTGGTTCACACAGCCTATCTTGACCTCGCCAAGGCTTTCAACACCATCCCCCATTCTGGAATTATAGATAAACTTACTAAACTAGGTATAAATCCCTACATCACAAGATGGGTTGCCAACTGGCTCACTGACAGAACCCACAATGTAAAAGTTGCGGACTCCAAATCTGACTTCAAACCAGTGACAAGTGGAGTACCACAGGGTCCAGTCGTGGAGCCTCCCCTGTTTGGTATCTACTTTTCTAAAGTGCAGGCTAACACCAAAGGCCTCTAGCTAAGAAGTTCGCAGATGACTGCAAACTAGGAGCCATAGTTGAGTCCCCAAATGATGTGGACATCCTACAGAAGGGCCTCACTGAGACAGATGCCTAGTGTCAGAGGCATGACCTCAAGCTCAATGCCAAAAAGTGCATTGTCATCCACTTTTGTAAAAATTCTGTACCCATAAACTACCACATAAACGACAGTCTACTTAACAATGAATGTGTGATAAGAGACCTTGGGACCCAGATAGACAGTAGTCTCTCCTTTGATAATCACATCACCACAGTAGTCAGGAAATCCCTCTATGTGGCACACCTCATCACAAAAGGATTCTCATCCAGGAAAAAAGAGGTCATTGCCCCCTCTACTCGGCACTCATTAGACCATTATAGAGTACAACGCCCCTTTTGGAATGTACCTCACAAGACATCTGCAGCAACTGGAAAAGCCACACAAGTACCTCACAAAGAGGATTACTGGCTTCAAACAGATGCCCTACACTGACCATCTCAAAAAACTCCAGCTTTACTCTTTAGCATATCGCCTACTCCAAGGTGATCTCTGCCTAGCATATAAAACTATGTTAAACCCAGAGCTGTTGGACATGCTGCACCTAAAGAAATCCCAATCCCTTTGAGCTACATGCTCTAGGGACCTAAATTTTCTCACAGCAATAAACAGGACATGCTGGAGGGATAGATTCCTATCCCAGAGACTTCCTATACTCTGGAACAAGCTACCCATCTATGTCAAGCAAAGTTCCTCATTAGCACTCTTCAAGAAAAATCTTGATGAGTGGATGGGAAATAGGAAATAAACCCCGGGGATCACTTCTGTGGCTCTGCTTGACAGGGGCACAGGAAATTAACTTTCATGGGTGGCGTAAGCCAGGGAACCTTGTTGGCTAGGCTTACTTAGGCCCATGGGCCGATAGCTGTACCTACCTATGAACCTATGTACCTTATTTCCATTCTTGGCTTGGCCACATGTCTATTCTATAGTTGTCGCATGTGACATTTTGAGGTTCTGCCATTCTTCTTCAACTCCACCTGATTCCTCCTTCAGGAGGTGCTAGAGCCCTGATTAATTCTTTGACCACTTGTGCTTTTTCTCCAGTCAGTGTCCAGGTCTTCAGCTTAGTCTCTCTTGATGTTAGAGTCTTCTCTGACCACTGCTTGCTGATGATTGTGGCAACTAGTAGTTTTTGTGAGCTGACTGTTTCACAGGGGATGACTTTTCAGTCACTGATTCTACCTCAATGCTCTTTTTTTACTAGGAGGAAGTCTACCCGAGTTGCATGTTGGCCACACTCGTATGTGATCTTGTGACTGTCTCTTGCTGACCCATGTGTTATCCACCATTAAACTATTTGCCAGACAGAAGCTTATACTGGCCTCTCCTTCTTTATTCATGTTGCTATACCTATGTGGGCACAGGCAGTCCTCACACCCTGCTCTTTCTATCAGAATATGTGCATTCATGTGCCCCGTTGTCAATACCAACTCATGCTGCCCTACTTTTTCTAGTAGATCCTGCAATTGCTGCCTGAATGCCAAGTTTTCCTCACTATCACAACCCTACTGTGGGTTATAGGCTGAGATTATTAACACTGTCATACCCTTACACTGATGACTAATTGCCATGAGTTTGTCACTTATTCTGATGACATCCCTCACTGCCTTTTGAATCTTCTCCCTCAACACAATATCCACACCCTGTCTATTTTATCATCCTCCTGAGTAGTAGACTGTGGATTTCAAACCAAGTGGCTTTGCTGCACTGTCCTTCCATCTTCACTTCTGGATACAGTGGATGTCCAGCCTTCTTCTTACCATCACGCTATCCACTTCTAAGCTCCATTCTGTCAGTGAACCTATACTGAGTGTAGCAACTTGACATCCAGCTTTCACTCAAGACAGCTATCCAAGATAACCCAAGCTGGGCATCTGGACACTGGATATTCAGTAGGTTATTGACACAGGGCTTCTAGATTTTATGGCAGATACACAATTAGGAGCACAAAGACCCCTCTCACTGTTAGCATGGATCACTGGCATATTTTGGGTCCTCTACCCACTTATTACTGGCAAATAGCATGCTAATTTTTGACAAAATTAATCAGCACAACCAAATCATCTAGAAACAATTTTTACACCATTAATTTGCTAGCCCTGACACAGTGTATAATCTGTGATATGTTTTCTCCTGTCTCAAGGATAGTATGCACCATAGTTGATGCCTGAAACTATTGGTCTATACCACTTTTCCCTAATAGGCACCATATAAAGTCTTTTGCTGCCATTCTTGGGTGAGTTGGAAGTGGAAACACACAACATTTTTTTGCCAGGTAAGAGTATCCCCATACGAATACAGGGAGAACTTGCAAACTCTGTACAGGCCTTGACAGGAGGTCAGGATCAAACAATGTACCTTGTGCATGGGAGGTGAAGACCATAACCATTACACCAACTGTGTTTTACAATGGGCATGTGAAGAATACACTTCATCACCTGGTCCATCAAAAAGCTTAGGCTCTGCCCATTAAAAGTTAGAGTGCTACCTTCAAATATCCCTCAGAGGTATGCATTAAAAGATATTACTAAGTATGATAGTACATGTTAAAATAGCTAGCACTTCATGTGTACAATAGCACCACAAGCCACTCGAACATCTGAAGCATCATCATACAATGATAGGCCTGGTAAGTGTTGCTCTATGGAACATCAGCCTACATACATTTTCAGTGTTGCATTACCTTTCACATCAGCATTCTTCAAGTTTTCTTCTTTTAACCAATGGGAAACAAATGATGTACTTGCCTAGGCACAAGTGGATATTTAAGCACTGCCTCTAACATAAGTAACTTAATTACTCCTGGTGATGGGATTGTGACAGCTCCAAAGCTTGAGTAATTGCAAACCTATGTTGGTCCAATGAAAGGCAGTACATCATATTTATGTTCCAGTGTCTTTGTGTTTTAGATACAAAAAAGTCATTTATTGAATGCATGCACTTACAGATGAGCTTAAGTATTTCTTTCCAGTGCCATTGCAGTTTGGGGTACATATTTCCATAAACTGGAATTTAAACATCTCTAAGCTACATGGAATCACTCCAGAATTAAAATATACTTGAAAGCTTAATATTTGCTATTGCTTGTCATTGCAGTATCTTCTAGTTTATCATTTTACACATCAGTAGATATCCATGCTTGTTATTTAGAAACTATTAGAAAGATGAGCCTCAGTTACATTGTAAGAAATTCTTTAAGAGGATTGTTTTAAAAGGAAATCCACAATGAGTCATATTTCTGTTTAATCTAATGTGCTGTGTGTCAGAATTAACAAATCCTGGCCAGCTTCCATATTAAATTGTTATAATCCCTGAGCTTTGTTTATAAACATTTTAAGTTTATTGTGTTTCAGAACCCCATTTTCTTTCTTGCTTTTCATTTGGTCACTATAGGCAGAGTCTGATATTGCCACTGTAGCAAAATACTTGGTGTAAGAAATGATACAAATTATTGTTTTAGCTGTCAAATCCATTCAGTGTGCTGATTCATTCTATTCTGATAGAAAATACTTGTATTATAACTGCTAAAGAAGTTGAAACAGAGAGTAGATTCTGTTGTTCGATTAAGAAAGTCCCTTCCTTAAAATTTCTCTTGCTCATTTTGCATAAGAACCAGGTAAGATGCTAGGCAGATATTCAAATCGTTACTTAATTTTATCATGTGATTGGAATGTAGTAATCAACTTGTCAATTGATATAACATAGTTTTGTCCCAATAAACAAAATAGCAGTAGCAGTCAGCAAATATGGCAACACTTCTGATGAAGCTATTTAGTGAAAGCGCTTACCGCAACGCATATAATAAAATGCTTTTTAGACTTATATGATCGAGGTTATTCAAGTGTTGCCATATTTGCTGACTGCTACTGCTATTTTGTTTATTGGGACTTATTCTTATTTCATCAGCGATCACATCATTTTCCTCACTGGGATGGTAATATTAGTATTTATTACGTTACTCGTTATAAAATCGTTTTGAATGAATGTACAACACCTTGAATTAATCTGTTCCTTATAACTGAAAATATATGATTTTAAGGATCAGCATAAGTTAGGTGTTTCCAAGTGGTCCGAAATTTTAATTCAATTCTTATATCTATAAGTGATCGTTGAACGCTTATATTTCTTGATTTATTCTTGGTTTCTGACCTTATTGTGGGTGTTTCATTTCACTAGATCAGTATTTTCGATAATATTTTCTGATTATTTTTAATTATGTTTTACATTTAATTTTTTTCATTCCTTGATTTTTATTTATTTTTTTTTTATTTGAAATTCAGAAGACCCATAAATATTTTATTTTATTAATGGTCAATTGAAAATACTAGATAATCTGTTGATTACACTAGATATACAATGAGTACTTTACAAAACTTGTAATAGCAGACAAGATATCTGATAAATAATACATCCTTTATTAAAAGGTTTAAGTGAAACTTTGAATCTGACCTATTTGCTAAGCTCAATATGCTGGAAAATTTACAGATAAGTAGTTCTGTTGAAATACACCAGGAACTAACTGGTATGCAAAAATCATTAAACCTTTTATTAAGTTCACAGTTTTGTTCACTGGAGACCAGTCAGATGGATACATATTCCAAATAGACTCAATCTCATTCCTCCTGACAGTAATATTATAGCGGTCTGTCAAATAATTTTATTTTGCAGATTTATACCAATAAATCTATATTTATTGCAATTTGTATGGTATCATTAAGTGTTTTATGGACATTATCTTGGAAAATTATTCCCTTTCTTAACTAGGTATAGTTGCTAATTGCGTGAACGGATTACTTAATCATTTTTGGCTGCAGCCTATTTCTTCTCGATATTTTAAGACTTTAGATTCCGATCTTATTTCAGTGTTGATTAAGACCTTCATCATATATCTAATGTTAATTAAATACCCAGGGTGTGATGGATATCCTGATTTTCATAGGAATTATCTTATTGGTGGGTTCCTTTGACTAGTATTTTTTCTGATCATTCTTTTTTGAAAATATTGTATTATTTTTTACAGACAAGTAAATAAGTATTTTTTAATGTTTTAAATAATTGCTATAATAGTTATGATTTAAAAGATGTATTTATATATAAGAATTGAATTTCTCTTCCTTCCTTTAATTAGTCTAAGATAGCTCTTCTTTCTGAGCCTAAACTGACAATTTTTAACTGTAATAATTATGATCAGTAACCATTGCTGCTTTATATTTAAAATATCACAGCAGTTTTGACAAATAGGTTTATAGAAGTTTACCTAGGATTATTTCTCCTTTCAAGTATGGGTTTACTATGAGAAGGTAAATTCTAGATTAATGCTTTCCTTTGGAATCACTCTTATTAGACAATCAAAAGCATACAAGTGGAATTTTTGCTTTTTACATTGTTGTGTTGAATGCATTTGATTGGGTGAAACATTAGTATTTATTTAAGGGCTACATCATTTTATTTCCCTATTTTTTTATAAATGGCATTACAGTCTTTTATATGAATCAGTTGACTGTTCTATGGCAAAATAATAAACCCTCCATAGCAATCCTGGCAAACGCATGTATAAAACAAGTGTGTCCATTATTTCCTTATATTCTCAATATTTGTTTTTTTTTTTTCAAAAATAAATATATCACAGTGACCTATGATCTCAGATGCAAACCTCCTAGAAGTTTTCAAATCAAACAACCACTTTGGGGACTGTTTATATTCTGTTCATCTAGCCAAGTTAATGAATTATATTTCCCTAGACCTTAGTCATGAGAGTAAATATAAAACACTTCTATACAATCTAAAACCCTATATAACTTCCACTTGGACCTGTCCTTATACCTGAATTTCATCTCCACCCATCCTATTTCCAACCTGTATCTGCCCTGGTTTCTCTCTCATTTTCGCTCCTCCTCTTCCTACTTTAACCAGTATACTATCTATATTGTTAAATGTTTATTTAAATGTTGCCATATGTTGTTTATTAACTTAATTGTAACCTTTATTACTAATGTTTTCTGTATATGTACATACATATTTTGAAGTTGCCTTGCCTCTGCATTCAGGAATATCCATGTATAGTTAATGATTGTTAAATAAATAAATGAATAAATAAATAATTAAATATGGCATCGATTCGTAGCTTAATACATTCTATTTTCTGATTTTCAAAATGCTTTTAAATTTCCTGTTATGAAAAATGAAAATATCCAAACCCAGAAAAAGCTGAATGGAGTAAATAACCAAGAGCACTGCACCAAAAATAAATATCCAACAGTTTTATTCCACCACGATAAGAGTTTAGCGCTTTCGTCAAAAGTACATAACATTGACTTCTTCAGAACTACATGACACACATAATGCTGATTTAAATAGCCTGCCCTACTCAACAATTAGTCAAACAAGAAAGATGTAATTTCCTGCTAAAAATGTCATTTCCTGCTAAAAAAGTATGTCATTTCCTGTTTGAAAAAGAAATCATTCCATGCTAAAAAAGTACCACCACACTAAAATAATACAACTGAATTATTGATCCATTGATCCCCCAAAAATAGAGCATATGTTAAAAACATTACATAAAAACAGCTTTTAGTTTTAACATAGAACTAATAGAAATGTTATCATTGAGCCCAGATGGCACACATGCATTTAACCTTATTTGCCACTTGAGCTCTAAAAATTCAAGAAAATCATTGACGGGTCCACCCCTTGTACCCAAGTTGACCTGCTCTAATACAAAAAACTTGAAACAGTGTGTGGGATATAATTTAATATGCTTAAATAAGGCGTTGGTCTCCCTATGTTTGTTAATATCATAATTGTGTTGATAGATCCGTTGTCTTAAAGCTCGGACAGTCTTACCCACATAGTAACAGTTGCAACCTGTGCAGGATGCAACATATACAACCCCCTTGGTGTAACAATAGTACTTTTTATGTGTAGTGATTTTACCAAAATTCCTAAGTTTGATAAATTCGGCATCAATCACAAATAAACATTGGTGTATCTTCCACATTTGAAAGTACCACCTAGTCCAAATGCCACCTTTTTTCTTTCAACTAAACCTTTGAAAGATGTACACTTTTTGTACACCACCAGGAGTTTTTCACCTAGTTTATTAATGATATTCTCATCAATACGAAACATAGTCCAACAATCACAAATGATGCTTTTGATGTCAAAAAAATCAGTAGTGAAAGGTTAACACTAATGCCCTGCTATAGTTGTTCATTCTCTCAGTTGCTAGGGGCCTGGTTAGACCCAGAGGGTTGCCCAATAATGTTCTATAAACCCCATTAGTTTTTTTTTGTTGGACCTCACCTATTATGTCCTTAACAAATTGAGGGGGATAACCTCTTTTCTGTAACATACCCAGTAGGAGGTCGCACTCTCTAAGTAAATCAATATCTTCAGATACCATTCTGGCCAATCTAACACATTGTCCCTTCACAAGGGATTTCTTCTGGTGCAAGGGGTGCCAACTCTCAAAGTGCAAAAGAGAGTTGGAGTACGTGGGTTTCCTATAAAGATGTGAGGTGAATCTCCCCTTGGAATAATCCTTCCTGATGGTCATGTCAAGGTAGTTCAAAATATCATGGTCCTTGGTCATGGTGAACTTCAGAAAAGTGGTAGTGTTGTTAATATAAGTAAAAAATGTATCCAATTCATCTTCACTACCATGCCAAAATAAGACCAAATCATCAAGGTACTGACCATACAGTACCCATATGTCCTTGAACTCGGAGTTCACAATATACAGGTCCTCCCACTAGGAAAGTACTATGTTGGCAAATGACGGTGCACAACAGATGCCCATAGCCATCCCTTGCACTTGTTTGAATATTTGCCCCTCAAAGGAAATGAAGTTATTGTCCAGAACCATCTCCATACAGGATCTGATGGTAAGAATGGTATCATGATTCAATGAGTTCTGCTTACATAAATAATCATAGAACCATTCAATACCTACATCATGGGGTATTACAGAAAAGAGGTCCCTCACATCAATGGTGACCAATATAAGACATTCATTGTACATTTCATGTTTAATCTTGGACAGGAACTCCCATGAGTCATTAATAATTAGGTCCCTATCATCCAACACATGTTTAACTGAACAGTCAACGAACTTGGCCAAACTAAATGTTTTTGATGCTTTTGCATCCACAATTGGCCGGAGGGGGAGATTAAGGACACTCTTGTGGATTTTTGGGATTCTGAAAATGGTCGGACTCCTAGGATGTTTTGTCCCTAGGAATCTAAAGGTCTCCAATGTGATTTGTTCATTTAATAACATTGTTCTAGATCTAAATCAATATGTCTATAAGCTATGTCAAGCTCATTAATGGAGACCTTAGTATAGGTATCACTGTACAGCAGGTCAATCATCCTGCTGTTGTAGTCCATAGCATCCATAATAACTAGTCCTCCCCCCTTATCAGGCTTTATAGTCTGGATGTCACTGTTCTCTAATATATCATGTAATAGCCTTTTTTCCTTTTTAGTCAAATTGCCAGTCCCATCCTGTTCCACATAATGATTCCTGTGAGAGATTGTTTTTCTAAATTTTCTCTCACAAAAAGATTCAAACACGTCCACTAATGGCTGTATAGGTGGAATGAATGTACTTGGTCTGATAAAGGGGCTAGCATTGACCAAGAGATTAGTAATAGGGTCACTCCCTGTGAAAAGAAAAGGGCCAAGTTAAGATTCCTAATGTAGATTTTGAATTGTAAAATAGTATTAACATTGTCAGTTTTACACGTTGGCACAAAATTAAGCCCTTTCGGAAACAATTCTGCCCATTCAACAGTTATATTGGTCTTAATGCAATTGTACACCTTAAAATCATTACCAAAGTTGGAAATAATGTTGTAAACATTGGCATCACTCATCTCCAATGTTGCTGTTGTTGTGCCCCCCTCCACTGATTCTGGTAGTTCGATTGTCCATAGTTCACATTGCCTCTGCCCCCCGTCCAGTTCATTAACCACTGAAATCTGCTCAGGAGGGGTGGTTCTAAAGGGATGTTATGCTCAGAATTAACCCCATCATCATCCTCATTAATAACATCACAATCACCCAGTGTTGCATTACCTTTTACACCAGCATTCTTTAAGTTTTCTTCTTTTAACCAATGGGAAACAAATGATGTACTTCCTAGCACAAGTGGATATTTAAGCACTGCATCTAATATAAGTAACTTAATTACTCTTGGTGATGGGATTGTGACAACTCGAAAGCTTGAGTAATTGCAAACCTATGTTGGTCCAATAAAAGGCAGTGCATCATATTTATGTTCCAGTGTCTTTGTGTTTTAGATACAAAAAAGTAATTTATTAAATTCATGCACTTACAGATGAGCTTAAAGTTTATTTCCTTCCAGTGCCTTTGCAGTTTGGGGTACATATTTCCATAAATTGGAATTTAAACATATCTAAGCTACATGGAATCACTCCAAAATTAAAATATGCTTGAAAGCTTAATCTTTGCTATTGCTTGTCATTGCAGTATCTTCTAGTTTATCATTTTACACATCAGTAGATATCCATGCTTGTTATTTAGAAACTATTGGAAAGATGAGCCTCAGTTACCACTGTAAGAAATTCTTTAGGAGGATTGTTTTAAAAGAAAATCCACAATGAATCATATTTCTGTTTAATCTAGTGTGCTGTGTGTCAGAATTAACAAATCCAGACCAGCTTCCATATTAAAATGTCATAATCCCTGAGATTCTTTTATAAAAGTTTTAAGTTTATTGTGGTTCAGACCCCCATTTTCTTTCTTGCATTTCATTTGGTCACTATAGGCAGAGTCTGATATTGCCACTGTAGCAAAATACTTGGTGTAAGAAATTATACAAATTATTGTTTTTGCTGTCAAATCCATTCAGAGTGCTGATTCATTCTATTCTGATAGAAAATACTTGTAATATAACTGCTAAAGAAGCTGAACCAGAGAGTAGATTCAGTTGTTCGATTAAGAAAGTCCCTTCCTTAAAATTTCTCTTGCTCATTTCAATATATTTTGCATAAGAACCAGGTAAGATGCTAGGCAGTTATTCAAATCGTTACTTAATTTTAGCATGTGATTGGAATGTAGTAATCAACTTGTCAATTGATATAACATAGTTTTGTCCCAATAAACAAAATAGCAGTAGCTGTCAGCAAATATGGCAACACTTCTGATGAAGCTATTTAGTGAAAGCGCTTACCGCAACGCATATAATAAAATGCTTTTTATACTTATATGATTGTGGTTATTCAAGTGTTGCCATATTTGCTGACTGCTACTGCTATTTTGTTTATTGGGGCTTATTCTTATTTCATCAGCAGTCACATCATTTTCCTCACTGAGACGGTACTATTAGTATTTATTACATTACTCGTTATAAAATAGTTTTGAATGAATGTGCAACACCTTGAATTAATCTGTTCCTTATAACTGAAAATATATGATTTTAAGGATCAGCATAAATCAGTGTTTCCAAGTGGTCAGAAATTTTAATTCAATTCTTATATCTATAAATAATGGTTGAACATTTATTTTTCCTGATTTATTCTTGGTTTCTGACCTTATTGTGGGTGTTTCATTTCTCTAGATCATTCTTTTAGATATGTTTTCTGATTATTTTTAATTATGTTTTAAATTTAATTTTTTTAATTTCTGGATTTTTAATTTTTATTTTTTATTTGAAATTCAGAAAACCCATAAATATTTTGTTTTATTAATGGTCAATTGAAAATACTAGATAATCTGTTGATTGCACTAGATATACAATGAGTACTTTACAAAACTTATAACAGCAGACAAGATATCCGATAAATAATACATCCTTTATTAAAAAGTTTAAGTGAAACTTTGAATCTGACCTATTTGCTAAGCTCAATATGCTGGAAAATTTACAGATAAGTAGTTCTCTTGAAATACACCAGGAACTCACTGGTATGCAAAAATCATTAAACCTTTTATTAAGTTCATAGTTTTGTTCACTGGAGACCAGTCAGATGGATACATATTCCAAATGGATCTCATTCCTCCTGACAGTAATAGCGGTCTGTCAAATAATTTTATTTTGCAGATTTACATCAATAAAGCTATATTTATTGCAATTTGTATGGTATTATTAAGTGTTTTATGGACATTATCATGGAAAATTATTCCCTTTCTTATCTAGGTATAGTTGGTAATTGGGTGAACAGATTACTTAATCATTTTCGGCTGCAACCTATTTCTTCTCGATATTTTAAGACTTTAGATTCCGATCTTATTTCAGTGTTGATTCAGACCTTCATCATATATCTAATGTTAATTAAATACCCAGGGTGTGATGGATATCCTGATTTCATAGGAATCATCTTATTAGTGGGTTCCTTTGACTAGTATTTTTTCTGATCATTCTTTTTTGAAAATATTGTATTATTTTTTACAGACAAGTAAATAAGTATTTTTAATGTTTTAAATAATTACTATAATAGTTATGATTTAAAAGATGTATTTATATCTAAGAATTGTATTTCTCTTCCTTCCTTTAATTAGTCTAAGATAGCTCTTCTTTCTGAGCCTAAACTGACAATTTTTAACTGTAATAATTATGATCAGTAACCATTGCTGCTTTATATTTAAAATATCACAGCAGTTTTGACAAATAGGTTTATAGAAGTTTACCTAGGATTATTTCTCCTTTCAAGTATGGGTTTACTATGAGAAGGTAAATTCTAGATTAATGCTTTCCTCTGGAATCACTTTTATTAGACAATCAAAAGAATACAAGTGGAATTTTTGCTTTTTACATTGTTGTGTTGAATGCATTTGACTGGGTGAAACAGCAGTATTTATTTAAGAGCTACATCATTTTATTTCCCTTTTTTTTATAAATGGCATTAAAATATTTTATATGAATCAGTTGACCCTCCATAGCAATCCTGGCAAACGCATGTATAAAACAAGTGTGTCCATTATTTCCTTATATTCTCAATATTTGTTTTTTTTTTTTTCAAAAATAAATATCTCACAGAGACCTAAGATCTCAGATGCAAACCTCCTAGAAGTTTTCAAATCAAACAACCACTTTGGGGACTGTTTATATTCTGTTCATCTAGCCAAGGTAATTAATTATATTTCCCTAGACCTTAGTCATGAGAGTAAATATAAAACACTTCTATACAATCTAAAACCCTATATAACTTCCACTTGGACCTGTCCTTATACCTGAATTTCATCTCCACCCATCCTATTTCCAACCTGTATCTGCCCTGGTTTCTCTTTCATTCTTGCTCCTCCTCTTCCTACTTTAACCAGTATACTATCTATATTGTTAAATGTATATTTAAATGTCTCCATATGCTGTTTATCAACTTAATTGTAACCTTTATTACTAATGTTTTCTGTATATGTACATACATATTTTGCAGTTGCCTTGTCTCTGCATTCAGGAATGTCCATGTATAGTTAACGACTGTTAAATAAATAAATAAATAAATAAATAAATAAATAAATAAATAAATAAATAAATATGGCATCGATTCATAGCTTAATACATTCTATTTTCTGATTTTCAAAATGCTTTTAAATTTCCTGTTATGACAATGGCTTTTTTACATAAAGACATTATTTGCATCTGTTGTCCCAAGACTGAGATTCCTTCTATTCTTTCAGCTGGTATTTTTGTTTTATCTCAGAGGTGTCTAATTATTAGAATAATCTTGAAATCTTTCCATCTCTTCTTTTTATGTTAAAAGACAATTCTCTTCATCTAAATGGATAGACCTATATCCCATTATATTATCCACTAAATTAAAATATGTGGATATAGATTTTAACCAGCATCCTATAATATTTAACAAATATATTTTTAAACCTTCGAGGGATGTAATGAAAATTTAAAAAATATGGGATAACAGGAGATTCCATTTACTTGCTAAGGTTTCTTTTATTAAAATTAATGGATTCCCCCAAGATTTCTTTTTTTTTACCCATTTTTAGTCCTAAACTATATTCCACTTATACCACTGATGTCTGCCAATCTCTATAAGCCTACGTATTCTGCTCAGCTTCATCCTGTATTGGAGGGGAATCCAAGCTGAATCCTGCTTTGACTCTGTAGTGGACTCTCCATCTACAAGGAGAGAATGACCCCACAATCTTTAAACTGTAATAATATTAGATTTCTCCTCATATGTGCATTCTGAACACCCAGAAGGAATGACTGAATCCCGCCATAACCCAAGAAGCTGGACCTTACTGTCCAGGGATAGAACACAATTATGATCTTTTGGTGACTAAGACTACTACTTTCTGAATGCTAAGAGGCAAACGCTGAGAAGTGTGCATCAAATGCATGGCTTGTGAATATTATAGGAAGAGATTCTTAAGTAGTTAGAGCTAGAAGGTTGCAAGCATCAGCACCTATGTTGTCTTGATCATGCACTCTGCTATCATTCTGAGTATACGGCCTTGCAATGAGGAAGATATAACCTGGTCTCTACCAGTATGCATCCCTCATTGCAGGCAGATCCTGCCACCCCACCAGCATAGGCTTCCTCACCTACCTGTGCCATCAAGGAACTAAGCTAAACTCAGTTTGGCTGGGGCATAGTCAGGGCTTTATCCCTCTATGTTACAGGTGATGATTCTTTCTTTTTTACCCGGTTCTTTTTTTTTTTTTTTTTTAACAGTTCACAATACCTTGTTAAACTTACTTTGGCTCCTCAAATCCTTATGAATTTTTGCCCAAAAGTTTTTATTTTTGAAAGAGTAAATAAAGGTGGTGTAACATCCCCAACCTATAATATATTATTCAGTTTCTGAGTCTTCAAAATTGACAAGCATCATATCAGCACTGTATCATTCAACAGGTTATCTCTGCTATGGGTGCAAATATTAACTTGCTTTAAATCAGCAGGTATCTATATTATGTCAGTATGTTTTTGCCCAAGAAACGTCTGGCCAAATTATCTTCAATTCATAGAGAGCTGCATTCAGATTGTTTTACTGGATTTCCCTTATATCTATTTTGTCATACTTTAGCTCACTGTTGGTGATTCCCTGCTGGGTGAAGAAAATAAACCTATAGGCTCTTGTCTGTGACTGATGCAGCTGCTTTCTGTTTTACCTGCTCCATTTTATTTTCTGTTTTAAGAAATCTGCTTGGCCTGGTGTTTTTTGTTCTATCTGAGAGATAGACACAAATTAACTAGGCTGCACATTTCACTTTTTTTATTGGTTAAATTGTTTGAGTGATACTTAAATACATAGTGAATTTCAGGGCCTTTATCTTTTTTCTGAAAAGATGTGAAGCCTGCATAATCTAAAGCACTGCTGATGATTCCCTACTAATTTATCCCACCCACCTTACCCTTTGTTGATCCACTTTTTAAACCTGGTGATAGGTTCATAGGTGTTTACTAGGTTAATGACACAAGGGCCTTTTTAAGCCTAGCCATGCATCCCAAATCTCTGACAAGTTCCGATAAGTGTAAGCATGGGCCTGGAAGATGAACCATTTACAGGATACCTGCGTCCAGTAGAGACATAGATGCCAAACCAGGGATGAATTTCCAGTTTCCCATCCAACTGTCCAAGTTGCACTTGAAATAGGTTAGGGAGGAACTCTGTTTCACATAGATGGGGAGCCTGTTCCATAGACTGGGTAGTGTCTGTGATACATACCTATCTCTCCAGAAGGTCCTATTTAATTCATAGGCAAGGTTTATATCTTTAGAATGCGTAATTCTGGTGCTGTTGGTTTTGAGGATATGCATGATGTCCATCAGAGTGGGGTCTGACAATGCCCTGTATACCAGGCATAGTTCTCCCCTGAAAAGCCTGTAGGAGACAGAATACAGGGACAGGGTCTTTAGGCGATCTGCATAGGACATTTTACTTACTCCCTGTATTCTTTTAGTGAGGAACATCTGTGGACATTCCAATTGTTGGATATGCCTGGTTAGGTACATACCAAAGCAGGCATTGTACTCAATGATAGGTCTGATGAATGCTGAATACAGTGGAACAATGACTTCCTTGGACTTAGATGCCATACCTTTGTTTATAAGTTGCGCAACATAGAATGATTTTCTCACCACTGTAGACACATGATGGTCAAAGGCTGGATTACTATCTATGTGTGCCCCTAAGTCCCTGACATCTGGATGAACTCTAAGGGGTATGTTGTCAATATGATAGTTACCAATAATGGATGAGTTCCCAGAGGATACTATTATGCATTGCTTGGCATTTAGTTTTAGTCCATGGCTTTGACACCAGTTGGTTGTTTGCATCAGCCCCTCCTGGAGAACATCTGTGTCAGTCTGAGAATCAATAACAGCTCCTAATTTGCAATCATCTGCAAATTTAGTTAGTCAGAGACCACTGACATTGGCTTTGACTTCTGAGAAGTAAGTGCCAAAAAGCAGTGGTCCAAGGACTGATCCCTGAGGGACTCCACTTCTGATTGGCTTCTTTGTAGAGGTGGATTCCTCAATTCTAACTTCCTGGGTCCTGTCTGTGAGCCAGTTGGCTATCCACCAGGTGACATATGGTTTTGTACCTAATCTCTTGAGTTTGTCAACAATGCCCGAGTGGGCTATTATATCAAATGCCTTGGTCAGGTTAAGGTAGGCAGTATGAACAATTTTGCCCTATCCATTGCTTTGGTGACCTTCTCAAAGAAGTCCACCAGTCTGAGTAGGCAAGATCTGCCCTTGACAAACAAAACTGGGTTGGGTTGGGTCCAG
Source organism: Protopterus annectens (assembly GCF_019279795.1). Classification (NCBI taxonomy): domain Eukaryota; kingdom Metazoa; phylum Chordata; order Ceratodontiformes; family Protopteridae; genus Protopterus; species Protopterus annectens. The sequence goes on from NC_056732.1 coordinate 1,485,443,719, forward strand.
TGTTTGGAGGTTTACTATATCTCTATTGATCATCTCCATGATAATTCTTTCTATGGCTTTACATATAAGACTAGTGAGACTTATGGGTCTGTAGTTTTCAGGGTCTGTAGATGGCCCACCTTTGTGCATAGGGATGACTGTTGCCTTTCTCCATTCATGAGGCACAAAGCCTGTTTGAGGGCTACATTTAAATAATAATTCTAGAGGCCCTGATAGGTCATGTTTTGTGCCATTTAAAAGGCATCCTGGGATATTGTCTGGGCCCATTGATGCAGTTTTCTTGATCTTAGAAAGAGCATTAAGGACCTGTTCCCTAGTGATAGTAGGGGGAGTTATATTTGATGATATTTCCTGTGGGAAGTTTGAGAGGAAAAAAGGGGTAAAGTTGGAGCTGAATTTATCAGACAGGAGGTTTTCTATATCTTCTGGCTCAGTATAGGTGGCTCCATTTACAATGAGCTGGGCACACAATTGTGTATTGTCTTTGAGGTTGCAGACATAGCTAAATAATGCTTTATGGTTGTTCTTGGCCTAGGAGGCCAAACTTACCTCAAATTTGGCTTTGGTAGACTTTATTTATCCTCTGTGTCATTTGTTTAGTTTAAAGAGAGTGTTTTTATCCTGGTGGGTGCTGCACCTCCTAATTTTTGCCATGATTTTCTTCCTCCTGTTATACAACCTATTGCTTTTGAGATTCCACCACAGTGGCTTGTTTTTTGAGTTAGTTCTGTACTTCTTCCTGGTGGGTACAGCTGCTTCTGTGCAGCTATTAACATGCTTGTACAGGGTTTCTGTGAACAGTTCTGCATAGGGATCAGTGTTCACAGTGTTTATGGGGGCTTGAAATTTTGCCAGGTTCTCACTTAATAGTAGGAGGTTAACCTTAGAATAGTTCCTGAATATTACAGGTTTGCTGGGGGGCCAGGTTTTATTTTTACTTCAAAGGAGACCATTTTTGTGGTCTGACCTTATCAGGGAAGGCATTACAGTATGGAATGTGCAGCAGTATCCCATATTAGTGAGGACCAGATCCAGTATGGTTGCACCCCTGGTTGGTATACTGAATATCTGGTTCAGGGAATTTGTGTTGACAAAATCCAGGAATCTCTGTGTCTGTGCATTTGGTGTTGTTTAGGATTCCCAGTTAATAGTGGGGTAATTAAAGTCACCCATGAATATGGTATTGGGTTGGATGGTTAGTGTTTCTAATAAGTTTAAATACATGGTAAGGGTTTCCTGGGTCATAGAGGGGGATATATAGGTTGCAAGGAAGTGCTACTGGATTTTATCTATGGTGATCAGAACATGGAATAGCTCAAGTGCATTGTTCTATTTGACAAGCCTTGAAGTATATTTATTTTTGAAGTAAACAGAGACACCTCCACTTTAGTCCCTGCCTGTGAAGTAGCTGTCCTAAATGTGTGGAAAGCATTACCACCTGGTGAATCTGGGCATACTGGGGCAATGCAGCAATTGCCTCATGTACACAGACAACCCTCTCCTCCTACTACCCAACACTACAACCTGCGAGAGATGCACGTACATAGCAAAACTGGAAGCAAAGCTGTCTCCAGCCAAGATTGTGCTAGACAATAAAGAGGAGAAGGTTAACACCCACGTTACATCTCAAGCAACACATAGCCCTTCAAAACCCTCATCACCAACACCCACACTTAGCAACACTAAACCCACATATGCGAAAGCCCTTAACATTAACCTGCCCAATCAACAAGGACCTCCAAAGCTGAAATGCAAACAAACACCAATCACAAACAAAGTATCAAATAGCTCATAACACCAGTTTGCCACCCAACAACAGCCCCTAAGGCAAGACAACGTATCCAACACTTTAGTCATAGGTGACTCTATAGTCAGGCACACTGATGTCCCACTCACCAGGTTGAACAAGGAGAAAATTACAGTCAGCTGCCTGTCGGGTGCCAGGATTTGCCACATAATGCATGCACTCAAGTCTCTCCACAACAAGTGCAAATACGACTCTGTCATTGTCCATGTTGGAGTGAATGACTTGAGACGTACCTCCCTGTGCTACATGAAAAGAGACATGGAAGAGCTCTTGGATCATGTGGACCAGGCAGGTATGACCCTAGCCCTGAGTAGCATCCTGCCTTCGCCAAGAATGATACCACAGTATAAGGACAAAATGATTGACTTCACCAACTGGTTAAGCTTCTGGTGTCATTCAAAGGGAATCCAGTATCTTTCTGCCTGGAACAATATGATCGACAAACCACGATGCTTTGCCAGAGATGGTCTGCACCTGTCACCCCTGGGATTCAGGTTACTGGCTAAGGCTGTTATAGGTTCATAGGTTCATAGGTTGGTACTAGGCTATCGGCCCTAGGGCCTATACAAACCTAGCCATAACAATTCCCTGGCTATTTCTTCCCACAATATTTACTTCCGTGGACCCCTGTTCAGCAGGGTGACTGATGTGATCCCTGGGGTGAATTTCTTATCTCCCATCCAGTCGTCAAGGTTCCTTTTGAAGAGGGCCAAAGAGGCACTCTGCTTGACATGTATGGACAGTCTATTCCAGAGTCTGGGGAGTCTCTGGGTCAGGAACCTATCACTCCAGCATGTTTTGTTCATTGTGATGACAAGGTTTACATCCTGGAGCTTGTGGCTCTGAGGGATTGGGATTTCTTTAAGTGTAGCATGTCCAACAGCTCTGGGTTTGACATGGCATTGTATGTTAAGCAGAGATTGCCTCAGAGTAGACGATATGTGACAGAGTATAGCTGGACCTTTTTTAGTCGATCAGTATAGGGCATCTGCTTTAGGCTTGTGATTCTTTTAGTGAGGTATTTCTGCTGCCTTTCCAGTTTTTGCAGATGTCTTGAGAGGTACATACCAAATGGATCGTTGTACTCTATGATGGGTCTAATTAAGGATGAGTACAGTGGGACAATGACCTCCTTTTTTTCTGGATGAAAAGCCCTTAGTGATGAGGTGTGTCACATAGAAGGATTTCCTGACTGTTGTGGCAATGTGGTTATCGAAGGTGAGACCACTGTCCACCTGTGTTCCTAAGTCTCTTATCACACTTTCGGTGTTTAGTGTACTGCCACCTATATGGTAATTCATGGGTACACATTTCTTTCCCAAAGGGGATAACTATATACTTCTTGGCATCAAGCTTGAGCTCATGACCTGGCACCAAGCATCTGTTTCTGTAAGGCCCTTTTGTAGAATATCCACATCATTTGGGGATTCAATAATGGCTCCCAATTTGCAGTCATCTACGAACTTTGTTAGACAGAGCCCCTTAGTGTTGGCCTGTACTTTAGAGAAGTAGATGCCAAACAAGAGCGGTCCCAGGACTGAACTCTGAGGTACTCCACTTGTCACTTGTCGGGAGCTGGATTTGGAGTTGGCTACTTTTACAGTGTGTGTTCTGTCAGTAGGCCAGTTGGCAACCCATCGAGTGATGTAGGAATTTATGCCCAGCTTAATAAGGTGGGTGGTGCTGCTCTTCAAGCAGCAGTAGTTAGCAGTGCCCTTGTATAGATGCAAACACCTAGAATTTCAGTTTTCCCTAAACAGCTGTCAGTGAAACCCTTTCAAGCTTTGCTGCTCTAGGAGCAACTGAGTTGTGCACTGAGCAGCATTGCCTTATTGGTCAACCTTAACCTACACAATGTATAGGTCCTTCATTCCCTTTACTAATAAAACATACAATAAGAGCCTGCTATCATGGACAGGCAGTTTTCCATCATCTCTCTGGCCAGCCTGCTAGACATGGGCATCCTGAAGCAATATAGCAATTTTCACATGTATACTGACAACCACTTACACCTGAAACAAGCAAATACTTTATGTGAGTGATGTAGTTACACTATGAAATTGGAGGCAAGGCTCTCACATAAGGACAAACTGAATGCTAAACAGGTTGTCAGCACACACACACTTCCCACACTAAATAAGGACATGACACATAAACCCACATATGCGGAGGTACTCACTAGTAACTTAGCAAAAGATCAGAGGCCTCCCAAAAGAAAACCACTTACACACATAACAATACAAAACACACACACACACACACACACACACACACACACACACACACACACACACACACACACACACACACACACACACACACACACACACACACACACACACACACACACACACACACACACACACACACACACACACACACACACACACACACACACACACACACACACACACACCAGTGTCTCAGCAAATAAGCCCATAAGGCATAACACCACAAAACCTAATGTATTGCACATAGGTGACTCCATTGTGAGACATATGGATGTTCCACTCACTAGGCTGGATAAGGAGTGGGTTATGGTTAGGTGCGTGTCAGGTGCCGGGATCCATCAGGTACTCAAGCACTGAAGTCACTCAGTCACAAATACTGGTAAGGATAATCAGAAAGTATTCTTTACCTACGTCCAAAATCTAAAAGCAAATATCCAGCTATGTGCTGAATTGGTTGTGCATGGCACCACCCATACTCAACCAGAGGTAATGGAGCTAGCTGACAGATTTGGAGAAAACGTCACTCCCCTGTTACCTACATTCATCCCCAAATTATACCTGCCACAATTCCTTAGTCTATTATCTCAAGAGAGCAGGTCGTCGTGGTCCTCTCCAAAGCCAAAAATATGGCATCAATGGGACCAGACAACATCAGTTTTAAACAACTTAAAACATGACCTAGCATACCCACTTGGATCTCTGTTTAAGCACAGACTGAGAACTGGCTATGTTCTGGTGGAATGGAGGACAACAACAGTCCCTCTGTATAAAGGGTGACCATCAATCGACCCTGGGAATGTTATTCATAAGCTTGACTAGCCTAGCCATGGAAAGAATCATTATGGACCTTACTACCAAGGGCATAAGTAATCTCCAAACTCTGTACCTAACCCATTTCAGATTTGTTAAAGGTAGATCATTGCTGTTAAACATGGTTGACTTCTTCGAGAAAATCACTGAGGCCCTGGAAGTGGGAAAGACAGTGCATATCACCTATCTTGTTCTAGCCAAGGCATTTGACACAATCCCTCACTCAAGTATTATAGAGAAATTCTCCTAACTGGGAATTAACCCCTACATGACCAGATGGGTAGCCAACTGACTCACTGACAGGACAGATACTACCAAAGTGGGTGACTTCACCTTGAGCAAAAGACCAGTCAGCAGTGGAGTACCACAGGATTTTGTGCTGGGTCCTTTAATCTTCGTAATTTATTTCTCAGAAGTCCAGGCAAACTTGGATGGCCTGTGGCTGACCAAGTTCACTGACAATTGCAAACTGGGAGCAATCACTGAGTCTCCCAGTGATGTTAATGTTTAACAGACAGGGTTAATGCAGACAAATGACTGCTGCCAAAGTAAAAAATTAGGGCTAAATGCAAAAGAATGTATTGTTATTCCCTGTGAGAAAGCTGACATCCCCGTTAATTACATTATAGACTGCATCCCCCCAAACATAGACCCAGTAGTACATGATCTGGGTACTCAGGTGGATAGCAATCTGAAGTTTGACCGCCACATATCTACAGTAGTAAGGAAATCCTTCTATGTGGCACATTTTATAAGTATAGGCATCACATCTAGATATAAGGATGTTATAATTCCATTATACTCGGCCCTCATCAGACTAATAAGTGAGTACAATGCTCCTTTTTGCATGTACCTCACTACACACCTGCAACAACTGGAGAGAGCACAGAGGTTTCTCACCAAAAAATTACAGGGTACACAAAACAAGTCTTGCACAGAAACACTAAAATCCCTGTCAGTGTATTGTGTCTCCTACAGGCTGCTCAGTGGTGTCCTGTGCCTGACTTACAGGGCAGTCTCTGACCTGGCCCGGATGGAAATGCTACACATTTATAGATCAAACTGCAGGAGTGTCACTCACTACCTCCAGGGATGATAATCTAGCCTCTGATATGAACAGATCATGCTGGCGAAATAGGTACATCTCCCAGAGACTGCCACTTCTCTGGAACAAGCTTCCAATTCATGTGAAACAGAGTCCCTCTCTGACCCTCTTCAAAAACACAACCTAGATCAATGGATGGGTGACTGCAAATTCACTCCTGGGGTGGTGCCCATGTCACTCTTGGATAGAGGAAGTCAGTATTAACTACTATAGACCCTTACCTCTGTAAACGTCACTCACCTAACTACCGACAATTGGGGCAACTTGGGATAAATATGGCTAAGCTTGTAAGGGCTCTAGGGTCTTTAGCCTGGTAACCTCCTATGAACCTATGAATTTATGAACCTCCCTAATATCTTTCATAATAACTGCATGATTGCTAAAGTTTATGTCATTTGTTGCCTAATCTAAAGTTTGTAGATCTTTTCATTCATTTGGGATTAACTAGTAAATGATTATGCTTTAACCAAAGTTTCTCAATGGATTATGTCCTCATTTTAAATATTAACTCATCCTTTCATTTTGTTACTTCTATTATCCCCTTATTTTTATTTAAATAGAGATCTGAGCTACTGTGGGATACGGTGTCTAACCCAAACTAAATATTAAACTTATATATTGACAGACTTACTGGACAGGGTTTATTTGCTCACTCAAGTTTGGCACAGACCTGATAAGGTTAGACAGGAGATATGGAGTAATTCTTTAATTACTACACCTTTCTCCTACTTATCTTAATACACAGTTTGTGTTGTATCACAGTGCCTATCTTACTCTGACCAAACTAGTTATTTTTAAGATATCATACACTTGTCTTAGTTGATGCTAATATGCTACATTCTTTTTAGTAGTATCTAAGTGTTTTCATATGGAGTTATACTAATAATAGGTTAAAGGAAATAATACTCATACAGGCCTGGATTGGCCTCTTCATTCCTTGTTATTTTTTTTTCTGACATAGCATCAGTAGGAAGTTTTACTGGTTTGATTATTTTCACTTTTATCAATTATTATATTCTACAGTGTGGTTACATTTTCATGTTATTAATGCAGTCCATTTTCTTGAGGTTGTCCAGACATTTATGAACACTTAAAATGCGTTTATATTACCCTGTCAAAAACTCAAACTGTCGACAGCTTAATAATCGACACGAAAATGCCGAAACCCCTGAACATTGAACACACACACAAAAAAAAAAAAAAAAAAAAAAAAAAAAAAACACCCAAACACAGCACAAATTGCTCTATGCAGGGCAAGCCCCCCCACACCCCCTGCTACTTAAATATACCAATTCTGAGATCGCACTACATTGCAGTAAACGGAAATCTCCCCTTATGGAGATTTCCATTTACACGTGCAATGACTTTCACTTTTGACATTTTGTTGCTGACAATATCAGCTTCGATATTGTCGGCCTTCGACAGGGTGAAGTAGACCCCTTAAAATTACAGGTAAATTTGAAAATATTTTCCAGATTGAAGTAAGACATGTATGTACTGTCTTGAAATCATTGTATTATAATCTTTTAGTATTTCTTATTTATGTTTTCTTTTTTATTCCTACATTTTGCTGTTATATATAATGTCTTGTGCATTTTAAACATGCTTTAAGTATGATTTTAAAAGGTATGAGTGTCACAGTCTTCTTTTATGATGACATCATCACTGTAATCCATGAATGGTTCATTCAGGAAAAGAAGTTCTGAAAACTGGTATCTATTGTTGCTGTTAGTTAAAATCATATTTGTAAGTCCTGAAAATACATTTCCATGTAAGCATTACTGGAACAATGCTGTTTTTGTATGATACTGCTAACAAAAAGTGCATATGATGATGATAAATCAGAATATGGTCCTAAGAATATATTTCATATTTAGCATTGGTCTGTATACTAATAATAATAAAACGAATGTATTGTTAGCTTGTCCCTATGATACAGATGGAGCCCATATTCTGGCACACATGACCATAGTTTGAGTAGTGGCCAGGCACTGGAGGGGTCAGAAAATGACTAAGGTGTTATGGGGCACACAAAAAAACAGCTTTAATGCAGGGACCACAAACACCAAAGGATGTAAGTCAGAAATAACTTCATTCTGGTACCTTGGCCTTTTGCCTTCTGGGAATAATTAATCCTACTGCATGCTGTCCAATTTATACATGCAGTACTTCTAACTGACCAATAATATGCCATTGGTGGCATGTAGCCAAGGTGAAAAAAGATTGAGAGGTAGAGGAGCATTTATTATATAATGGGGCACAGCCTGCTTCCCTATCCTGGTGAATAGGAGATGAGAGGTTTGAATACATTGTGTGGCACACTGGGAGTTTCTCTGGTGGAGACTGGAGAGGCCAACACTCATGATCCAAGAGGAGGGGAAGGGGCCACTTAGAGAGAATGCCTCATACAGAAGTGATGTCTTCTGCATATGGCCTATGAGGGGAAAGGCCGCTTAGAGAAAATACCTCATGCAGAAGTGATGTCCTCTGCATATAGCCCATGAGGGGAAGGGCTGCTTAGAGAAAATGCTTCCTGCAGAAGTGATGTCCTCTGCATATGGCCCATTGCATGCCCCTTCCCAGTATCTAGCCATTGTTGCACAGTTAGGGCTAGGGAGAAACCTCAGAAAAACGCAAACCATCCCTGATGGCTGTTTAAATAACATCTCCTCCCAGTTGACTCTCACTTCAGTAAAGGGGAATGAATAGGCTGATTGGCCTGCAGGGGGCTGATGGTCATCAGTGGACAGTGTTGGGAAAAAAAGACCAGAAAATAAGTGCCCCTAATAATAATAATATGTTTTCATATTTAGTACAAAACACTGTGGCCTGCTTTCTATTGTTATTGCTAAATTAAACAATTAAACAGTATGGCAGCCTTTGTGTGTGTGTGTGTGTGTGTGTGTGTGTGTGTGTGTGTGTGTGTGTGTGTGTGTGTGTGTGTGTGTGTGAATGTCAACAAATGGTACTGAAATGATTCATCCATAACTGCTTTGCATTTGTTGCTCTACTATGGTATAGTGAATACAGTTGCCAGGATTTCAGCTGAGGTTTTTGGTAGAGTATGTAAAATAATGTGACAGTTTTGTAAGGTTTATATCTGAAACTACTTGTTTATTCTTTTGGAATACTTTTAAAAGGAACTTGTCAATGTATAAGGCTAGAGATGAAACACTTTTCTTAAGTCTACAGCTTTTTATAATTTCTGAGGTAGCAATGACATGACTAAAGTTTGTCAATTGCTTTTTGGAAGTCAAGAAGCTTGACTTCAATAATTAACTGTCAACGATATTATTTACACTGCGCTTATATCCTGAACCCCGCAGTACATGCTATTACACACAACCCACTAAGAATGGAGTACAATGCAAACATGCTGCTTTGATGAGGTACAAGTAATGTATAAGAGTATTATGGGTGGACCAAGTAACAGCACTTCAAGGGATCCGCATGTTGGGTTGTCAATATCTGCTGTTCATATATTAGGGACGCGGGTGATCTGCAGTGTAGCTCATAAATGTGTTTTTTTAATCTGAGCTTTAAGTGCATATTATTCATATGCTTTAATGTATTCAAAGCAATCATCAACTCCTTAGCTGAATGGCATTAGCTCACCAGATACTTGAAGCTAGCAACTTACCTATGACTATATAATTAGCACTGGATTGTTTCTTACTGATTCTTAAATAAATTGTTTCTCTCTTTAGGAGCTCATATGTAATATTACATGTGACATTTCAGTGGAAAAGTCTACTTTAAGGTCTTTTTCCAAAATGATGAATTCTTTCATACAGCCATTTTTAGTATTAACAGATAGGAACTAATTGCTGGTAAGATGACTGCAAGGTCAGATATAACATATGTTCTGAAATTAAAAATACATGTTAAAATAAACCACATTTAACTTTCCTTCATCCTTCACCAGTAGCTTTCACTCTCAAGATGTTTAATACATTGCATGATTTGGATTACCTGAAGTCACCCTTTGCAAAACATGACCGACTTGCTTTAGTAAGATTTTTTCTTAACACCCATAGCAAAATTTCAGAGAATATTTTTATCATCTGTCTCCAGATGATGTATAAATAGCCTCTTAGTTTTTTTTTATTTGAAATAAAATTCGAAGAATGGATCATCTTACAGACAAATTTTAGCACTGCATATATATATATATATATATATATATATATATATATATTGAGAGAGAGAGAGATAGAAATTATAATAATATAGCTTTTAAAGCCTGAAATAAAATAGAAGCAAATCCATATAACAAGTAATTAAGATTCATGATTTATTAAGCATCTACAGAGTCAGGATTTTAAACATGTTAGCAAAGCTTATCAGGCTTGCCCTGCTTTTTAGTTTATCTGAAAGTCCTGCATATGAAAATAGTCATGGTGAGTTGTACATGAGGATAGAAATACAACTGTTTTATTTTTTATCTTTGTTTTTGTGCACTGCTTATTTATAGAAGTAACTGCACATTTAACATATATTTTTTCCTACAACTGTTTTTGGCTCGTATTACTTTCTGCTACTGATCTCCATCCATACCTCAACTAGCGCTTTGCACTTTTCTTCCATCTGGACCACATTCTCTGTATTGAAGAGACATTTTCTCTAAATAGAATCCCACTGTGACACTTTGGTTGATCCCTCAATTTCTGGGTAGAGACTGACCCTACACTCTATAGCCTCTCAGAAGTGACCTTTCTCCCTTAAGAGAGAAAAGAACTGGGGGGCAGGCATCATGTGCACGAATAAGGATGGGGAGTTTTAAGATATGATTAATGGAAACCCTAGCTTGATGAATCAAGCATTGACAACACACAGGCATCGCAGCACATGCCATCATCTCACTTATGCTCTCCCATCTGCCACAGCAGCCTATCTGCAACCAGGTAGGCACATCACAGTCTCCACATGGCATGCCCTGATTGCACGTAGATCCCGAGTCTTTTCCCCAGGATCGATATCTTGACATAGGCCAATTGTTTTCACTTTACTGATCCTCTATCTCCCAAGCTACTAATCAAACTCAGGACACCTAGAATGTAGTCAGGGCTCCATCCCAACTTGACATACAGCTGGGCAGATTAATAAGGGTTTTCTCAGGTACTAATTTAAATGACATGGTCGCAGGGATTCATATCATCTAGTTTAATAAGAAAATCATTCATTCATTCATAGACTGTTGAAAGGCAATAGACTGATTAACTGCAGGCCCACTGGTGTTCCCAACTAATTTTTCCCACAGTCCATAAATGATGGAAGGCTAGACTAGGGATAAATAAGTGATTTCTTAATGACTTACCAAGAGCTAGATTTAAAGAAAGTGAGGAGTATGTTTTCATATATAGAAAGTGGGAGCTGATTCTAGTGGTGTTAAATTCTTTGAGAGGTCTGCCATACCCTAAAGTTGTACTTACATTGCAATATAGATTTCTCTCTTGCTCTCTTTATCTTGAGCGTGTTACTACCACTTTTGCAGAAATGTAGTGTGACAAATCCACTTAAACCCAGGGCAGTAACTAAGGAGCCTCAATCCTTACCACTGTCTCCAGTAAGGGAGCGTCACTGAAAGCAGGGATAGAACACATGATTTCCCCTAAGAGTACACCGGGAACAGGCTCCATACCTTGGACTGGACTTTATGCTTCACTCAGTGTCCCCAAATGAGTATTCACACTAACACCTGCAAAATATTGTGTCCCAGTTCTAGGTATTTGATATACTCACTCTTAAATATTTAATATTCACACATACAAACACTCTTGGGAAAGACTGGCACAGATGTTCCAGCTATGTCCTCTTTCCCAAATTACAAAGTAATGCCTGCCACTAGTCAGATACCACAATACCCTTCAAAAGGGGTGTTCAATTATATTGAGTAAATTAAATATTGATATAAATAGTAATGTAATGCAAGCAATAAGGCTTTTCGGAGTGGCCATGGTGTTACCCCAATAAGCATAAACACTCTCAGGGTATTAAAAGTGCTTTCTAAATAACCAGCCACAATAAAATGTAGTAACATATTTAATAATAAAGAAAATGATTACAAATGTGTATACACTGAATAACTGTTTCCACTAAACCACAGAGATTCACATACAGGAATTATGAAAATAACAATGACGGATAGCTTTCACACTGACTGTAGAAAAATTCTAAGTATCTAATTGCAAGTCCTTAACTGTCTAAATATTAACTGTCCCTGTATACTCTAATTAACTCAGCAAGGCAAGATGATATTCTTACTTCTGCAAGGCAAGATATGAATTTATGGCCACTCTTCAGGCTATTGTCCAGTCCTCAGCAACTGGAGTAACAACTCCTACTATTTCTGATCAACATATCTGGAAATCTCTGAGTGATAACTACTGATCTGGAAAACAACAACTGACTACTGAACAACTACTGAAGAACTACAACTACTGAACTTTGACTCAGAACCTGCTTTTATAGCAATCTCAAAGGCAATACCCAAATCTGCTCTGAACTGGTGGTCAATAACACCACATACATAAAAGCCATAGATATAGCCAACCTGCTGGCAGACAGATTCAGTGAAAACTTCACCCCCCTGTCCCCCATCAATAAACCAGGACATCCCCAACACTTTGCCCCTTCCCCTCATCACTAGGGAGCAGGTCTTTAATGCCCTCTCAAAGGCAAAAAATGCAGTCTCCATGGGACCCGATAACATCCCTGGCTGTAGCCTACATGAACTCAGGCATGAGCTCTCAGCTCCATTACACACCATATTCAACCAAAGCCTGAGCACTGGCTTCATCCCAGCTAAATGGAGAACAATGACTGTCTTCCCTCTACACAAAGGTGGAGCGTCCACTGACCCAGGCAATTATAGGCCCATCAGTCTAACTAACCTGATCTGCAAGGCCATGGAATGCATTATCATGGACCTTATAAACAAGAACATTGGCAACCTCCAAACGCTTGACCCCACACCGTTTGGTTTTGTCAAAGAGAGATCATGCCTGTTAAACTTGGTCAACTTCTTCGAAACAGTCACCAAAGCTATGGACAATGGGAAGACTGTGCACACACCTAGCTTGACCTAAACAAAGCCTTTGACACTATTCCCCACTCTTTGACACTACTGCCCACTCGGGCATAATAGATAAACTCTCCCAGCTAGGCATCAATCAGTATGTTACCAGATGGGTAGCTAAGTGGCTCACTGATAGAACCCACTAAGTCAAAGTGGGGGAAGCTATCTCTAGTAGTAGACCCGTAATAAGCGGTTTACCCCAAGGATCAGTCTTGGAGTCTCTACTGTTTGGGATATACTTTTCTGAGGTGCAAGCCAAAACCAGTGGTCTGTGGCTGACCAAGTTTGCAGATGACTGCAAGCTGGGTGCTCTTTTAAATTCCCCTAGTGAAGTGAACATCCTCCAAGAGGGCCTTACCCAAACTAATGACTGGTGCCAGAAGCATGGCCTCAAACTGAATGCCAAGAAATGCATCATTATCCCCTTTGGGGAAAATGTCATCCCCACTAATTATGACATTAATAACAATGTACTAAGCATGCAATCAGTTGTGAGGGACTTGGGCACCCAGGTTGATAGCACCACGTTGCCTCCGTTATACGGAAGGGTTTCTACATGGCCCACCTCATAAATAAGGGTATTTCATCAAGGAAAAAGGAGGTCATAACATCCCTGTACTCCTCCCTTATCAGGCCCATTATTAAGTACAATGCCCCTTCGGCATGTACCTTGCCAAGCACATGCAGCAGTTGGAGAGACCACAGAGGTTCCTCACCAGGAAAATCCAGGGTCTCAAACATCTATCCTATATAGATAGGCTAAAAGCCCTGTCCCTCTGTTCAGTCTCATACAGACTGCTCAGAGGTGACCTGTGTCTGGCATAAAAGGCCATTTCAGACCCAGCCTTGATGGAGTTGCTGCATATCAATAAGACAAATTCCACTCACGCAACCCACACGCAAGGCCTTAACCTGGTCTGTGGCATTAATAGAACTTGTTGGTGGGATAGACTTGTCTCCCAAAGACTCCCCCATCTGTGGAATAGACTCCCTCTCCATGTCAAGCAGAGTACCTCTCTAGCCCTCTTTAAGAGGAACCTGACTGAAAATACACCCCTGGGATCCCACCTGTGTCCCTGCTGGACAGGGGAAACAGGTGCTAACTTTGAGGGAACATGGGCATAATTCTTGGCTAGGCTTGTAAGGGCCTCCAGGCCAATAGCCTAGTATCATCCTATGAACCTATGAGTCTATAAAAGTCACAGAAAGCTATTATAATAATTCTAATCTCTCATATCGGATTTTAAAAAGTAAACAAACAGCTGCTGTAGAGATTCTGTTCCTTATAGGTCTGGCACACAATGACATCACATCTAGGTCAGCTAACTGGCATAACCTACATTCAGCATTCTTTTTAAAAAAACATGTACATTTGGTTAGCCAGAAGAACACTGTTTGATTCAAACATCTTACATAACTCAAAGTAGTAATCAAAATAACATAAACATATTTACAAAATTATAACTAGTCATGCTGGCATATGTAACACAGGGTAATTTTCAGTTATTTACAAGTATTTATAAACCTTCAGTCAGACAGTCTAGTACAGAAAACAAATTCTAGTATCCTCACATGTACTACAGTTTTGCAGAAATGTAGCAGAACAAGCACGTCTATATCACGTTATCGAACGTTTACTTAATCGAATCAATAAAGGTCAAACTTTATTGATCGATTAAGTAAAACATCGAATAATGTAAAAAAAAACTAAATGAGTGAGCAGGGGGCAAGCCCCCCTGCACCCCCACACCCCCCCTACTTAAATATACCAACTCCGAGACTGCACTACATTGAGGTAAACGGAAATCTCCCCTTACAGAGATTTCCATTTACTTGCAAGATGTTCTTCACTTTCGATATTGTCGTGCCGACAATATCAGACTCAATATTGTCAGCTTATGACAAGTGAAGTAAACCTGATCAAGCATGGCCGGGTCATTTACAGCATTATAGGCCAGAAATACTTTTACTTGAAGGAGTCTGTAGGGGATACAGAAGTGAGGCAGGGCTTTTAGACTCTCTGGGTAAAATAGGGAACTCATTCTTGAGATATTTTTAGTGCGGAACTTTGGAAATTTTCAAGCTGGTTTAGGAATTTGGACAGATACAGACCAAAGGGTGCATTGTGTTCAGGTATATCCCTGGTGAGGGGCAAGTAAAGGGGTATGATGACCTCATATTACTGACAGGAGATTCCTTTAGTAGTCAGTTGGGTGAGATAAAAGGCTTTCATAACACTAGTGGAAAAATGATGGTCAAAGGAGAGTTTGTTATGCACAATCTTGCCTTGGTCTAAAGTGACAAGTGTCTATTTTAAGGGGATGTCATTTATGTGATAAGGGGGCTAAAAAAATGTATGACATTTAGTTTTAGACCTTGACTCTAACACCACTAGTTTGTCTGGATTAGGCCATGTTGGAGGATCCAAGCCTCTCTAGTGGTGCTGATGATGTCTCCAAGCTTGAAATCATCCAAGAACTTGGATGGTACTATGTGATTAATGGAGTTTGTAATGATAAAGACAGGAAGCAGGGGTAGGTGCAGCCATGTATTCTAAGGTTTTACTTATTTACTCCTTGTGAACTCGGTGGAACTACTTGTTTCAGGTGTTCATAGGCTCATAGGTGTGTACTAGGCTAATGGCCCTGGAGCCTTTACAAGCCTAGCCCATAGAAGTGCCCTGACATCGTGCCGCCCAATGTTAGTTCCCAGTGCCTCTTTCAAATAGAAGCATTGCAGTGATCCCCGGGGTAAACTTTCTATTCCCATCCACTCATCAAGATGTCTCTTGAAGAGGGACAGTGAGGTGCTCTGCTTGACATGTATGGGAAGTCTTTTCCAGAGCATGGGCAGTCTCTGGGTTATGAACCTGTCTCTCCAGCATGTTTTGTTGATTGTGGTAATGAGGTTGAGGTCTCTAGAGCATGTGGTGCAGAGGGATTTGGATTTCTTTAGGTGTAGCATTTCTAACAGAGCTGGGCCAGATATGGCTTTGTAAGTCAAGCAGAGATCGCCTCTTAGTAGACAATATGAGATAGAGAATAGCTTGAGTTTTCTGGGTTTGTCCATGTAGGACATGTGTTTAAGGCCTAGGATCCTCTTCGTGAGGTACTTTTGTGGACTTTGCAGCTTTTGCATGTGTCTAGTGAGGTACATGCCAAATGGGGCATTATACTCAATGACTGGCATAATGAGGGAAGAGTAGAGAGATAATGACCTCTTTCTTCCTGGATGCAAAACCCTTGGTAATGAGATGTACCACATAGAAATACTTTCTGACTACAGTGGCAATGTGGTGGTTGAAGGAGAGGCTGCTGTAAACCTGTGTTCCCAGATCACTTATAACACCTTCAGTGTTTAGTGGGCTCCCATCGATGTGGTAATTAGTGGGAACTGAGTTTTTCCCAAAGGGGATGATGAAGTATTTTTTGGCATTAAGCTTAAGTCCATGGTTTTGATACCAGTCATTGGTCTCAGCGAGGCCTTTCTGTAGGATGTCTACATCACTTGGGGAGTTAATAATGGCTCCCAGCTTGCAGTTGTCTGCGAACCTGGTCAGCCCAAGTCCCTCCATGTTGGCCTGGACTTCGGAGAAGTAGATGCCAAACAGGAGAGGACCCAGGACCTATCCTTGTGGGACTCCACTCGTAACTGGTCAGCAGTCTGACTTGGAGTCCACTACTTTCACACTATGTGTTCTATCTGTGAGCCAGTTTGCAACCCACCTAGTGATATAGGGGTTGATGCCTAGTTTGGTGAGTTTATCAATAATTCCTGAGTGGGGAATGGTATCAAAGGCCTTGGCCAGATCAAGATAGGCTGTATGAACTGCCTTGCCCTCATCCACAGCTCTGGTAACTGACTCAAAGAAGTCAACCAGGTTGAGCAGGCATGATCTACCTTTCACAAAACCAAATTGCGTGGGATCTAGAGTTTGGAGATTCCCTATATCCTTGTTAGTTAGGTCCATGATGCTGCACTGCATAGCTTTACATATCAGACTCATCAGGCTAATGGGGTGATAATTCCCAGGGTCTGTAGTCACTCTCCCTTTATGGAGAGGGATGACTGTAACAGTGCTGCATTCAGTAGAGACAAAGCCTGAGGTGAGGCTGTGATTGAACAGGGCACACAGATGTGGTGCCAGTTCACTTTGTAGTTCATGTAGAACAGATCCAGAGATATTGCTGGGTCCCATGGAAGCTGTATTCTTGGCCTTGGACAATGCAGCTTTAACCTGTGCTGCAGTAATGCTGGGGGGCTGGCATTCCTCCGGTATTATGATTGGTCCTTTAGGGGGGAGAAAGAGGTAAAGCTGGCACTGAATCTGTCAGCCAGTATGTTGGCAATATCTGTTGGCTCAGTATAGGAGGTACCATTGTGCAGTAACTCAGAGCAAACCTGGATATTGCCGTGGAGATTCTTGATATAACTATAGAAGGCTTTGCGGTTGTTTTTAGTGTCTGCTGCAATTCTGCCTTCATAGCTGGCTTTAGAGGTTTTGATGAGGGAATCTCAACTTTTTGTTGAGGCTATTAAGGAAGTTTTTCCAGTCTTGGGACTTCACCTTTTTCTGCAACAGTTTCGTCCTTCTATTGTAGAGTTTATTAATGGCAGGGGACCCCCCAGATTGGATTCCTTTTTTTTGGATGCATTTATGTATGTGTTTGTACAGTGCATTGGTGTATGATTCATCAGTCATGCATCTAGTTTCCATTGACATTTGTGCCGTGAAGTTAGCCACCACTGTTTTTAGGACCCCAAAGTCAGCTTTGGAGAAGTTTTTCATGGTGGTTACCTTTGCGGGGAGTGTGGGTGAGATGCGGATTTCCATGGTGATTAGTTTGTGGTCGGATCTAACTAGGGAGGAATTGACTATTGGTGTAGAGCAACAGTTCTCCATGTTGGTAATAACCAGGTCAAGGATGTTGCTTCCTCTAATGGGAGTAAGAATGAGCTGGTCCAGGGCATTGGAACAGATGAACTCCAGGAAGCATTGGGCCAGTGTATTGGTGCATGAGTAGTTTTCCCAGTTGATGGAGGCGTAGTTGAAGTCACCCAGTATGAGAGTGTTGGGTTGAACCCTAATAGTTTCCAGGGTGCTTAGGAATGTGGAGTGAGAGTCTTGGGACATGGTTGGGGACCTATAGCAGGCTACGACCTGAATCGCCATCTTACCTAGTGTTAGTTGTACCTGAAGTATCTCAGATGCGTTATGCTGGGCTACTAGTCTGGAGGTGTGCATATCCTTTATGAATATGGAGACACCACCGCTTTTGGAGCTTCGGTCCATGTTCTGGGGCTGAAAGGTGTGAAATGTGTTATAGCCTGGTAGCGCAGACCAGATTTATGCTGCTTTAACCCAGGTTTCCGTTACAGCACAAATGTCGATGTTCTCTATTTTGAAGAGTGCTTCGAGCAAGTGCATCTTGAGATTTAGATTTCTAGCGTTGAGCAGCATGACCCTCAGATTGCATTTATTTATAGCTGTTACGGTGGTAATTTGGTCTTTGGAACATTGCCTAAAATAGGCACTATAGGGGTGGCAAGAGCCTTAGCCAGTATCCGGAAACCCAGGGGTGACAGATGCAGGCCATCTCTGGCAATGCATCGAGGTCTGTCAATCATGTCATCCCAAGCAGACAGATACTGAATCCCTTTAGAATGACACCAGAAACTTAGCCAGTTGTTGAAGTCAATCATTTTCTGTTTGTACTGCGGTATCATTCTAGACGATGGTAGGATGCTGCTCAGGGCTAGGGTCATACCTGCCTGGGTCACATAATCTGAGAGCTCCTCCATGTCTATTTTCATGTAGTCCAGGGAGGTGTGTCTCAGGTCATTCACACCCACATGGACAATGACAGAGTCATACATGGAGTGACCTGAGTGCGTGTCTTATGTGTCAGCTTCTGGCACTTGATAGACAACTGACTGTTACCTTCTACTTATTCAACCTAGTGAGTGGGACATCAGTGTGCCTCACTATTGAGTCACCTATGATTACAGCATTGGGCAAGCTGTTTTGCCTTAGGGGCTTAGGTTGTGGGGCACACTGTGTAGGTGAGCTATGTGTCTTATGGTTTGTGCTGTGTTGTGGTGGTCGAGTGCATTTCTGCCTTGGAGGTCTCTGTTGTTTGTGTAGATTTCTATTTTAAGCCTCCGTAAAGGTGAGTGTGCAGTTTGTGTTTTTGTGTGAGAGCTGTGATGGTGGCTGTCCTGGAGGGCTATGTGTTGTATGTGGTGTGGTGCAGGTGTTGACCTTCTCCTCTTGACCAGCTATTCTGGTCTTGGTTTGAGAGTGCATGGCTTTCAATTTGGATATTTAAGTGCATCTCTCACAAGTCTGAGTGTTGGGAGGTAAGAGAAGAGGGTTTTCTGTGTACATGAGGCAGTTGCTACACTGCCTCAGAATGTCCAAGTTCACCAGGTTAATAGGAGAAGAAAACTTCTGTGTAGTTTAGTGACTTGTTCCATTTAATGTATTATCTATTTGAACATTGCTGAAATCAAAACCTAAGTCTGATGGATATACTCTAACTCTAACCACTTTTCATAATTATTTATAAGAAAATATCCATGAAAAAACAATTAAGTTACTGAATTAGCAATACATAAATAAAAATAAGATCCTAATATGCTTGAATAAAAGAGAACTGGCAAATGAAATATTATGGCATTTGTCCTGAAATAAATTCACCAGCATAGTACTGTTTTTTTCTTCTGTAGCATATGACAAGCATTTACTTAGGATGTGCACACCTGTACTTTGATATAGGCACATGTAACACATGGTCTATGGCTGGCATGTTATCTCTGAGTTCAGTAGGCTGGAAGAAACAGGTGCACGTAAATTGGAGATATGTAGGGCATGCAGACATGCAGAACATGCATCCATATTGAAACCTTTCATTGCTTATCAACAAGGCAAAAAATTATGTACTATATATTTTCTAATTCCATATCAATTTAGACAAAAAAAAATACTACACAACCCTGCAATAGAAACATCAAAAAACCCACAAAAATGTTGGAGTAGAATCAAAAATATACTTCATCCTGGACAAGCCTCAACTCCTCCCCCAAACATACTACTTAGCACAAACACCATTGCAGAACAATTTAATAAATTCTTAACAGAAAGCATTCTGGCTCTAGCCAAGAATAATCAACCCTATCGATCACCAACACCCAAAACAACAAACAACAAGAAATACACATTCTCATTTAAACCGGTCTCCTGAAGTACCATAAAAAAACTATTAAAAAAAATGAAACCAATCTCAATAGCTGCTGATAATCTCCCAGCAGAATATCTGAAAATAGCAGCAGAAACCATATTGTCCCCATGTCAATACTTAATCAGTCACTTATTGAACAACACGTTCCATCTATCTGGAAAATCTCATACATAATTTCCCTGCACAATGGTGGAAGTTCAACTAAACTCTCAAATTATAGACCAATAGCTATCCTTTCACCACTATCCAAGCTACTGGAGAGGTATATTCATTCCCAACTCCTCCATTACCTTACAGACAAAAACCTTCTAGCCAAATCCCAACATGGTTTCAGAGCTCCTTAGTTTTACCAACACTATCAGTCAGTTCAGAAATGACAGTAAAATAGTCTCATCAGTTGTTTTTCGATATGTCTAAGGCCTTTGATACAATTTCACACCCTAAGCTACTGACTGCTCTCACCAACCTAAATTTTAGCCCTCCTACTCTCAGATGGTCTCAAAGTTATCTAACAGGCCAACACCAAGCAATAAAGTGGTTACAAGACCTCTGCCCACTACCCCCGTCACTCTAGGAGTCCCACAGTGTTCTATCCTTGGCCCTTTCTCTTTAACATTTTTACCAATGACCTTAACACCCCTTCACCCCTAGCTTCCATTATACAATATGCAGATGACTCCACACTTGTATGTGCTGCATCCACTACACAACAGCTACAAGATATTACCCAAAAGGCTTCACTGAAATTGAATCATGGCTAACCAAATCACAGCTCATACTGAACCCAGAAAAACCAAACTCATGTACTTTCAACCCTCCAGAACAGGAGAAACTCCACCCACCTTCTACATTTTCTGTTTGTACTGCGGTATCATTCTAGACAATGGTAGGATGCTGCTCAGGCCTAGGGTTATACCTGCCTGGGTCACATAATCTGAGAGCTCCTCCATGTCTATTTTCATGTAGTCCAGGGAGGTGTGTCTCAGGTCATTCACACCCACATGGACAATGACAGAGTCATACATGGAGTGACCTGAGTGCGTGTCTTATGTGTCAGCTTCTGGCACTTGATAGACAACTGACTGTTACCTTCTACTTATTCAACCTAGTGAGTGGGACATCAGTGTGTCTCACTATCGAGTCACCTATGATTACTGCATTCGGCAAGCTGTTTTGCCTTAGGGGCTTAGGTTGAGGGGCACACTGTGTAGGTGAGCTATGTGTCTTGTGGTTTGTGCTGTGTTGTGGTGGTCAAGTGCATTTCTGCCTTGGAGGTCTCTGTTGTTTGTGTAGATTTCTAATGAAAGCCTCCGCAAAGGTGGGCGTGTGGTTTGTGTTTTTGTGTGAGAGCTGTGATGGTGGGTGTCCTGGAGGGCTATGTGTTGCATGTGGTGTGGTGCAGGTGTTGACCTTCTCCTCTTGACCAGCAATTCTGGTCTTGGTTTGAGAGTGCATGGCTTTTAATTTGGATATATAAGTGCATCTCTCACAAGTCTGAGTGTTGGGAGGTAAGAGAAGAGCATTTTCTGTGTACATGAGTCAGTGGCTACACTGCCTCAGAATGCCCAAGTTCACCAGGTTAATAGGAGAAGAAAACTTCTGTGTAGTTTAGTGACTTGTTCCATTTAATGTAGTATCTATTTGAACATTGCTGAAATCAAAACCTAAGTCTGATAGATATACTCTAACTCTAACCACTTTTCATAATTATTTATAAGAAAATATCCATGAAAAATCAATTAAGTTACTGAATTAGCAATAAATAAATAAAAATAAGATCCTAATATGCTTGAATAAAAGAGAACTGGCAAATTAAATATTATGGCATTTGTCCTGAAATAAATTCACCAGCATAGTACTGTTTTTTTTCTTCTGTAGCATATGACAAGCATTTACTTAGGATGTGCACACCTGTACTTTGATATAGGCACATGTAACATATGGTATATGGCTGGCATGTTATCTCTGAGTTCAGTAGGCTGGAAGAAACAGGTGCACGTAAATTGGAGATGTGTAGGGTATGCAGACATGCAGAACATGCATCCATATTGAAACCTTTCATTGCTTATCAACAGGGCAAACAATTATGTACTATATATTTTCTAATTCCAAATCAATTTAGACAAAAAAAATGACTACACAACCCTGCAATAGAAACATCAAAAAACCCACAAAAATGTTGGAGTAGAATCAAAAATATACTTCATCCTGGACAAGCCTCAACTCCTCCCCCAAACATATTACTTAGCACAAACACCATTGCAGAAACATTTAATAAATTCTTAACAGAAAGTATTCTGTCTCTAGCCAAGAATAATCAAGCCTATTGATCACCAACACCCAAAACAACAAACAACAAGAAATACACATTCTCATTTAAACCGGTCTCCTGAAGTACCATAAAAAAACTATTAAAAAAAATGAAACCAACCTCAATAGCTGCTGATAATCTCCCAGCAGAATATCTGAAAATAGCAGCAGAAACCATATTGTCCCCATGTCAATACTTAATCAGTCACTTATTGAACAACACGTTCCATCTATCTGGAAAATCTCATACATAATTCCTCTGCACAATGGTGGAAGTTCAACTAAACTCTCAAACTATAGACCAATATCTATCCTTTCACCACTATCCAAGCTACTGGAGAGGTGTATTCATTCCCAACTCCTCCATTACCTTACAGACAAAAACCTTCTAGCCAAATCCCAACATGGTTTCAGAGCTCCTTAGTTTTGCCAACACTATCAGTCAGTTCAGAAATGACAGTAAAATAGTCTCATCAGTTTTTCTCGATATATCTAAGGCCTTTGATACAATTTCACACCCTAAGCTACTGACTGCTCTCACCAACCTAAATTTTAGCCCTCCTACTCTCAAATGGTCTCAAAGTTATCTAACAGGCCAACACCAAGCAATAAAGTGGTTACAAGACCTCTGCCCACTATTCCCGTCACTCTAGGAGTCCCACAGTGTTCTATCCTTGGCCCTTTCTCTTTAACATTTTTACCAATGACCTTAACACCCCTTCACCCCTAGCTTCCATTATACAATATGCAGATGACTCCACACTTGTATGTGCTGCATCCACTACACAACAGCTACAAGATATTACCCAAAAAGCTTCACTGAAATTGAATCATGGCTAACCAAATCACAGCTCATACTGAACCCAGCAAAACCAAACTCATGTACTTTCAACCCTCCAGAACAGGAGAAATTCCACCCACCTTCTACATCACTGCAAGCAACAATACAAAAATCCATCCTGAACTACAAACAAAACTACTTGGAGTCATTATTGACAATAAGCTCAGATTTGATGCGCACATATCACAAACTATCAATAAGGTACACAAAAAATAGGGACACTATACAGAAGCAAAAAATTAGCTCGAACCTACCTTCTGTCAACCCTTCTCTGTGCCTCTCCCATACTTACCAGTCTTAAAAAGTAAGATTTAAACAAAGTAGAGTAATGCTACAATAAAATCGTTAAATTTGTCACAGACTCCACACCCATGACACATCGTCACACCCTAAAAAAACTTTCCTGACTAGAAGTCCCACAGCTCTTACAATCAATTAACCATGGCTCATAAACTAATTTATCAGGCTGAGAAAACTCCAGCCCTTATAAATATTCCACAACCCAATTCCAACAAGTGTACACTTCAGTCAACAAATAAATCACTGGTACAGGTTACCAAATCATCAAATACTGCAGGTGATTCCCTATACGCAAACCATATAGCAAAACATTGGAATTCCCCACACCATCAGAACCACGAATAACGCCATACAATTTAAAAAAAAACTCCTCAAAACATATATGCTCATGCAATAGCCCAGGCTTAAAAAAGAACAGCTATCTTACCATGTGAATGTCCTTTGATTACAAAATCTCACACTATTCCGTGTTATTTCTTTTCTTTCCTTCTAACTTCTATATAGACCAGATATATTATCTTCAATGATTGTATTCTATCTGTAGAACAGACATAGTGAATATCCCAAATGTTGTACCTGTTCTTGTAATAAATACCTTAATAACTATCTATGTACGCTTATTCATTTATATAAAAACCATCATGATGTCTAACTTCTGTGTGATAGTAATAAGAATTGGTAATTAGTTGTAATAGTACCTAATAACCTGTCTGTGCATGCTTATTGCATTGTATAAAATCATTACCATGTCTAATTTTTATGTTATGTTGCTATGTGTGGAGCTTTTTTTCCCCGGGCCTCTGCTGAAAATGGGTTTTATCCTAGGTGGACTATCCCGGTAAACAAATGTAAAATAAAAATAAATAAATAAATAACATAAATATTCCAAGAAACAGGTAAAAAGATGAAGTTGGAGTAAGGCCAGCTGTTTTTGTGTCTTTCGGCTTTTCCCGGTTAGGGGTTGCCACAGCAGAACTCCAGTCCGCTAATGATTGGCAGTAGGTTTTTACGTGCTGAGTTGCCGGCCCTGATGCACAACCTTCAACGAAGGTATGCCCATTCACGCATGTCTCCACACAGAAGACGCTCTAGCTGAGAATCGAACAGGACATCTTACTGTGAGGCAACAACGCTACCGCAGCACCATCACAGCTGTATGGTGGACTATATTATTGCACTACAACAGCTCTTCTTGACTTCACGGATACCACCAATCAATGTGATAGCTGAACAAGTTTGCATCTGTACTGTTCCTAAATTATTTGACACATTCACCCACACCAACCAAGCTGCTACAGAAAGTGACAAACATAGACTTGTCCCATAACACACTAGCCTTGCTCCAAAGCTATCTCTCAGATAGATCACAAGCAGTTAGATAGCAGTTTTACTATTCTACCCTCCTGCCTGCCTTTGTTGGGGTCCCACAAGGCTCCATACTTAGGCCATTCCTGTTCAAGTAACAACTTACATTCCATGCCTAAACATTGCAAAATATTCAGTATGCTGATGATTCAACTCTTATATGCTCAGAATCATAACCTGGCTAGCTAGCTCCATTCGCATTTTAAATGTAAAAAAAAAAAAAAAAAGACAAACCTACTCCTCTCCACTCTTAGGACATATATTGCAGGCCAAACCATCTTCAACATGATCTCTGCTAGTAATTAATAATGAAGGTAGTTCCAAATACTAAATTACTTGGTGTCACTATGGATGATAATATTAAAATCTGACCTGCATATTCTACATGAAATAAAATAAAACTACAAAAACTAGGGATGCTGTATAGGACAAGGTACAACTTCAGTGAAAGCAATAGCACTATCCTTGTTTCCACATATCTACTTGCAACACTTCTGTGCTCCTGTCCAATTCTCACCAACCTGCAAGCTACTTGAAAGAATAAACTGGAACACTGCTACAGTAAAACTGTAAAGTTGGCATCCAATAAACCTTATGTGACAGCTTTAAGCACTTAAACAGGTTAAAAGTACCCTATTATCTCATCTTCTCCCATCTACAAATAGCACACAGTCTTGTGCATCACCCAGAAGGACACTATGCCTTAGGCACTATATTACATCCATACTCCCCTTACTGACCTCTCCATTCTAGTCATAGAAGTTTCTTCACAGTTCTTAAGTCGTACAAAACAACAGGAGAGGCTTTCTACTCTTGCAATGCTTCAAAGTCATGAAACTCACTTCCACTCCCAGTCAGAGTCCATGATAACCCATATATACCTTCAAATCTAAGTTAAAACAGTAATCCCGTGATTCATGGTTATGCCACTGCTACACCCCTGGGTAAGTCATCATCCCACATATATTGCAATTATTAGCATACCAACAGCATTCTTCAGTGTCTAAATGGAGTCTAGCAATGTATACACTCAGGTTCTAAAAGTGTGTATATATACAAAGCCTCAAAATGTACCATAAAATTTTGTAATCAGTCTGACCCCTTTGAAATTTTTTTGTAATAAGTGTTTAAAACCTTATTATAAGATTCAGAGATATATATTGTAATCTATTTTTATACATGTTGTTTATTGGCATATTATATGTTTGGAGCTTTTCTCCATGAACCTCCATTGAAAAGGGATACCATGCCCAGTGGACCTTCCCACTTAAAGCTAAAATAAAATAAATATATAATAAAATAAATAGAGAGGTGAAGCCTGGAATATGATCCAGTAAACACAAATATGAGTAGAGCTCAGGTACTGCAAGAGCCAAGTGGGAGAAGATGGAAGTGAAAGACCAATGCCAGCTTGCCCACGGGGGGGGGGGGGGGGGGGGTTGATGGAACAGTATTCAATATTGGCAAATTATCACCAAACAAGTGGGGTGGCCAAGGTGGTGCAGCGGTTAGGGTTGTCACCTCACAACAAGAGGTTCTCCTTTTCAATCCTCGGCTGGGGTGCCTTCTGTGCGGAGTCTCCATGTTCTCCCTGTGGTCGCGTGGGTTTCCTCCGGGTGCTCCAGTTTCCTCCCACATCCCAAAGACATGCTGTAGGTGGATTGGACACTCTAAATTGGCCCTAGGCATGAGTGTTCTTGTAAACTGTAGCAATCTTCTTGCTACAAATCAGTGTACTCCCCACAAGGAGAGCTGCAGTAGGTTTTAGTTAAAAAAAAACATTATTTTTTACTTTAAAACTATAAGACAGTGCTAACCATTCTACAGACCATTCATGGAGTGCTACAGCACTCTTTGTTTTACTAAAAAAAAAAAAAAAAAAAAAAAATGTAGCAAACTACTTGCAACAGTGTAGGCCATAGACAGAGCACTACAGCACTCAGATATGACCACAAATGCAATACCAGCTTTTAAAAGCCACCATGCATAAAAGAGTGATAGGGAGATGATGGATTGGACAGCCAACTGCATACCCTAACACTTTCCTTTCCAGGCAGTAGCCTCTTCACCCTGCCTTACCAGGTCTACTGTCTGGATGACAGACCCTCTGTTCAGATTTCATTCTTGTACTGGAGATTTCCTACAACTGGGGAAAAGGATAGGCTGAATACCCTTAGGGACGCTTGATGTTTGGCAAGCATGGAGGCAAAAATGTCATAGAAATAAAGTTAACACCCTGATTGCTTGGTACATCCACAGCAGTTCAGAATACCTATTTAATGGTGTTGCTCTGCTGACCAGACTATGGCTCTACTATCCTTGTTACTATCACGATCAGTGAGACACAATGAATATGTAACGGTATTAATGCACTCAGAGCCCTAGTAGGAGTCACATAGTGACCTAAGTGTTGTCCTTTGGTATACCCTGCTGAATCAAATTCCTTTTTGTCACCTTGTCCTTTCATTCACAACATGTGAATCTGTGAAAAGATAGGACTGCATGCAGAAAAAGCTTCTACTGGCCAAGTGAAATACCTACCAATGATCAGATGCTGCTTTTAGTCCATTCTATTTTCATTCCAAAACTCCATGAAAAATGTTGTTCATTGTCTATGCAGCTACTGCAGATAACATGACAATGTACACCCCAACTTAAATGATAGTCCTCTGCTGTTGTTCTATTGATGCACTGACAAAATATATTTTATCTGAGGTGTAATTAACATTCACTACTACCACCATTAAGGTTAGGAGTCTTTTTTGTCTGCATATTGCTAAAAATCCCTCAAATCCATTTATCACTGACACTTCCCATACTTTCCTAAACATTTTCCCCATTCCCTCCAGTGATCTCTGGGTCCTTATTCACTCTAGGACCATTTGTTTGTCCATTCCCTGTCAAATCAGTAGGCGTAATAAACAGCACACAAAGACAAATATGGTCGAAAAATTATAAGGTCAAATTAAACGTTTTTGTCCTTCAGTTTACACTGACATATGACCTTGCTTTTGAGACATTTCTTGTTGAACTGGACCTTTATTTGGTGACATGACTTCAGGATTTTCTTTCTGCAGTTCTTTACTATCACAATTATCACACTCTGTTTTCTTACATAGGATTGGTTGCAAAAGTTCTGGTTGTGTATCTTTCACAAACTTCAGCTTTGATATATTTGCGTATATGTCAAAGCTATAATAAACTAAAGCAAACTTTTTTTTCTTTTCATAAAAATCTGTAGTTGTAAATCTTGCAGCATAAAATAAATCTGTATCAGAACTTCTGAAACTGAAACAAAAATATGCCCCTTAAATGTGCACCTGTTTTCTATGTCTAGATCCATTACCTGATTGGACATTAGCACATGAAAAGCACTGTCCATTTCTAAATCCAAATCAGACAGCCTGCCTTAACTCTTTAAGTAGACAGAAAGCAACTGTCAGTTCCGATACCACCTTATAAGTTCACTGTGCACAGTGGACTGCATTTTTGAAACAGATTTAAAGCTGGATTACATTTTGCCTGTGGATATGGACTTCTAATTCAGAGGTAGATACAAATTCAGTATATCGATTAGCTACTTATAGTGATAAATTCAGATAAGCTGCACACACATCACATTCCTTTTATATTAAGTATCTATCTATATCTATATCTCTCTCTATATATATATATAGATAGAGAGATAAACATATAAAGATATCTATATCATCTATCTATATACAGGGTCTATGTCATATAATCGTACTTCCAAAATTTCGAACATCATATGTTAGAATTTGGAAGTTCAAAATATGACAACAACGAAACCTCAGAACAGTGAAATTTTTCCCAGGAAAAAAATTGCTGTTCCGAAAAACACACACACAACACAAGCACACCAAAAAGCTAATAAACCTACACTACACCTTACATACACAACTATCTATGCACTAACTTTAACCCAAGCCCTAACCCTAAGGTCCATCACTATCACACACTTACCTTACCTGCACCCTAACCCTAAAGTTTGTCACTATCGCACACTTACCTTACCCGCGTCCTAACCCTAAAGTCCGTCACTATCGCACACTTACCTTACCCGCGCCCTAACCCTAAAGTCTGTCACTATCGCACACTTACCTTACCCATGCCCTAACCCTAATGTCCGTCACTTTCTCACACTTACCTTACCCGCACCCTAACCCCAACGTCCGTCACACTCACACACTTACCTTAACCTGATCCGTAACTTTCGCACCACAGTACAAAAAATTTTGAAGTCATGGAAACAGCCATCCAAATTCTTTCCCTGGGAAAGAATTTGATTTTCTGCAGCTTCAACATTTCAATTTTTTGAACATCCCCATTCGATCTTCCAATACTCGACATTTAGGACTGTCGATTAAATAACAGGTACCCTATATATCTATGTATCTATATATCTATATCTATACACACACATACACACACACACACACACACACACACACACACACACACACACATGCACACATAGATATACATATCTGTATATATATATCTATATATATATATATATATATATATATGTATATATATATATATATATATATATATATAGATATATATATATATATATATATATATATATATATATATATATATCCCAGCTAGCAGCCTAGATCTGAGGGCATTCTTTTTCTATGGGTCCTAGTCCCTCTGCTTGTCAGGGGAGTGTGCAAACTGTATCACTGTAGGGCTACTACCCTTTCATATATATACAAGTGCACACTTTTGAACACGTTTTCATTGAAGGCTTCTGCTGTCTGTATATATGGCTGTTTGCTGCACTGTATGGTTTCCCGTAGACCTCATACACTTCCCCTTTCCACCAAAGGCTTGTGGTTGCATGTGGCTGGTAACACCCCCCGTTTCCAGGATGCACATGGCTATCATCCCTGACAGCTTCATCAAACACCCAATTCATTAATCAAACTCAAGTCATCTGGGCAGCTGTTTCCATATCACTGGAGCTGGTTTAAATATAATGATTTTGCATTTTCTTAATAATAGTTTAAAGCTGTCTATTTATTTTTCTGAGTTTTTTATTCTGTTTTAAATGTTTTTGTAGCTAATGATGTGTTTATTAATAGCTTAAAGGCAAGTGTATTGAAATTGTTTACTAACAACTGCTGATGTTTATCTTTTGAATTCTTACTGTTCTAACCATTGGGCGGCCACGGTGGTGCAGTGGTTAGCATTGCCGCCTCACAGCAAGAGGTTCTCTGGTTCGATCCTCGGCTGGGGTGCCTTCTGTGCGGAGTCTGCATGTCCTCCCTGTGGTCGCGTGGTTTTCCTCCGGGTGCTCCGGTTTCCTCCCACATCCCAAAGATATGCTGCAGGTGGATTGGACACTTTAAATTGGTCCTAGATGTGCGTGTGTGTGTGCTTCTGTGGAAGGTTGGGCGCCGGGCTGGCAACTCTACACTGTAAAACTCCACTGCCAATCAATGTGCAGACAAGGTGATCCGCTGTGGCGACCCCTAACCGGGAAAAAGCCGAAAGAAGAAGACTGTTCTAACCATTGTTACCATTCAAATATTTAATGGTTGCCTTACTTTAAAAGTCAACAGTATTATGTTTTGTTTTGCAAATGTAGTTTAGTTGATGGCAGCATTACTGTAAAAACAGGTGCGGACTGCAGAGACATGATTAAAATCATCTTGGGAAATATTGTAATTGCATTTAGTTGCAAAATATCTAATTTTCAGTCAGTGCAAGTAAGACAACACTGGAAGGCATTGAGTTCAATCTGTAGTGAGCAAGATCCTGAAAGTTATTATAATGGTAACTATTTGAAATGTCAGGACCCAATTCACTGAGTCCCTAAATATGAAGACTGAATGGTCAAAAATGGTCATGCATTTACCAAGTCTAAGATGGTCATTTCTTGACATATTCTCTTTTTCCAAGGTATGGCAATCTCACAGCTGTTATACGTTTGGGGGCTGTGGGGGGCTTCTGCCCACATCAGGGGTTCGGAGGGATTTGCCTCCCCTGTAAAAAAAAAAAAACAAATCTCAATGAGAAGTGGTATTCGATGTTTACTCTTCTACATTTTTGATCTCTCACTCTCTTTTTTTTTTTTTGGTGTGTTGGTCCTCAATGTCCTAAGTGATAGCATTTTTAATAGGAAGCAGGGTACAACTTTGCTCTGCAACTGGTCAGTGTAAAGCTTATTTGGCTGTGTCAGGTGTGATCAAAGTGCTCTTCTACTAAGCAGTCTTAAGGTAAATCACCCTTGTATAACATGTAGTGCCAGCAATTCAGATTTAAAACCTGGGTTTTCATATGTAAAATGGTAGCAGTTATGTGGATTATATGGTCATTATCACTGTTTATCACAATCTTATAGATGTTTCTGTGATTTCTTCTGTGTAGCTTACCTTTTCCTGCACAAAGTATACAGGATCATGATTCAGCTGCTTTATCAGCTGCTTCATCTTCTGACTCACTCTGCAGCCCCTCCTGCAGCTTCTGAATACTTGCTTTATCTCCAATATGTAAATCTGATAGTTTATCACAGTTCTTGTGGTAGTAATTATATTTCTAACACTTATTTCACTTTACTTTTCACATTCCAAAGACATGCATCTGGAGCATTTCTTCCCGGGCCTCCGCTGATAACAGGCTTTGTGGAACCTAGTCGGACATTCCCGGTCAACAAATGTTAAATAAAAAATAAAATAAATAAAAAAAATTGGTTTTCAGGCATCTACAATGCAGTGGATGTGGATAATTTGTTTTTTAAACTTCTGTCCATCAACAGTTGAGTTAGTGAAAGACTGAATTCCTGTTGTTGAGATATGGCAGTTGTTATAGCTTTTGATACAGCTTTATCATATGCAATGCTTCATTGTTTGGATGGTTCCCTTCACTTCTCCATTGCAGAGGACAGTCTGGATTGAATGCTGTATATCTAAAGTCCCATTCATGCAAATGTTTTCTGTACCCCTAATGTCAATGAGGTTGTCAGTAGTACACATTCTGCACCCATAACACACAATTCAAAGTAGACATATCAACCTACATATGCTGAGGCACTTACATATAACCTTCCTAAACCACAAAGACTTCCTAGATGAAGTACACATAACAAATACCCTCAGCAGCCCCGAATGCACTCTTTCAAAACAACACCTACATCAACACATAGAGCTACATCTCATGGACTCTATCCCCTCTAAACCCATAAGACAAGCCCCCACACAATCCAGCATTCTAGTCATTGGAGACTCCATTGTGAGACACACTGATGTCCCTGTCACCAGGCTGAGTAAGAAGAACGTTATGGTCAGTTGCTTATCAGGGGGTTGGGTCTGCCACATTACGCATTCCACACATTTAAGCCACCTACTTCACAGGCAGGGACTAAAGGTGGAGGTTTGTCTATTTACATCAAAAATAAATATACTTCAAGGCTGGGAAAATAGGACAATGCACTTCAGCTGCCCCATGTTCAAATCACCATAGGTAAAATCCAGTACCACTTCCTTGCAAGCTATAGGTCCTCCTCTATGACCCAAGAAACTAATTCCATGTATTTAAACGTATTAGAAACACTAACCATCCAACCCAATGCCATATTTATGGGTGACTTTATTTACCCCACTATTAACTGAGAATCCTATACAACACCAAATGTACATGCACAGAGACTCCTGGATTTTGTAAACACAAACTGCCTTGACCAGACAGTCAATACACCAAACAGGGGTGCAACCATACTGGATCTGGTCCTCACTAATATTGGAGAGTACTGCACAACCCCTACTGTAATGCCTTCCCTGGTAAGGTCAGACCAAAAAAAATTGTTTCCTTTGAAGTAAAAATAAAACCTGGACCCCCAGCTAAACCTGGAATATTCAGGAACTATTTTAAGGCTAACCTTCTGCTATTAAGTGAGAACCTGGCAAAATTTCAAGCCCCTATAAACCCTGACTGAGAATAATTCTGCCTATGCAGAACTGTTCACAGAAACCCTGTACAAGCATGTTAATAGCTGCATATAAGCAGCTGTACCTACCGGGGAGAAGTACAGAACTAACTCAAAAAACAAGCCACCCTGGTGAAATCATAAAATCAATCGGCTGTGTAACAGGAGGAAGAAAATTATGGCAAAATTAGAAGGTGCAGTACCCAGCACAGTAAAAACACTCTCAACAAACTAAACAAACAACTCACAGGACAAATAATGTTTACCAAAGCCAAATTTGAACTAAGTTTGGCCTCCCAGGCCAAGAACAGCCACAAAGCATTCTTTATCTATGTCTGGAACCTCAAAGGCAATGCACAATTGTGTGCAGGGCTCGTAAATTGAGCCACCTATACTGAGCCAGAAGATATAGCAAACCTCTTGGCTAATAAATTTAGCTCCAACTTTACCCCTCTCTTCCCCTCAACCTTCCCACAGGAAATATCATCAAATATAACTCCTCCTACTATCACTAGGGAACAGGTCCTTAATGCTCTCTCTAAGACCAAGAACACTGCATCAATATCCCAGGATGCCTTCTAAATAACATGAAACATGACCTATCAGGGCCTTTAGAATTACTATTTAACTAGCCTCCAAACAGGCTTCATGCCTCATGAATGGAGAAAGGCAACAGTCATCCCTCTGCACAAGGTGGGCCATCTACAGATCTTGTAAACTACAGACCCATAAGTCTCAGTAGTCTTGTATGTAACGCCATGGAAAGAATTATCATGGAGTTGATCAATAGAGACATTGTAAGCCTCCAGACACTGGACTCACCCAATTTTGGTTTTGTCGAGGGCAGATCACGCCTACTCAACCTGGTGGACTTCTTTGAGAAGGTCAACAAAGCAATGGATGAGGGCAAAATCGTTCACACTGCCCACCTTGACCTGGCCAAGGTATTTGACACAATGGTGGATACCAAGTAATTGTGTGATGCACATACGGCTGCTGCATGGCTCAAAAAGTAACAAATCCAAACATAAATAAAGCCAGCAGTAAAGGTGGAAACCCACAGTTTTATTTAAATAGTAAAATCACATAACAAGGTAGAGGGAAATAAACCCAACTACCTGCCCCAAACCGGTTTCGGCTGTAATAGCCTTCTTCAATGAGTAAACATGAGCAACCCAAAATACACTCGTGTGTGTGTGTGTGTGTGTGTGTGTGTGTGTGTGTGTGTGTGTGTGTGTGTGTGTGTGTGTGTATATATATATATATATATATATATATATATATATATATATATATATATCTAGAGCACATAAAGCAGTTCATTGGCGCATTTATAATTGGTCATTAAGTCCAGGTGGAACTAGAGCTCCTAACTTGATAATCCATTTACATTCCTTAAAATTAAGTATATCGTGCCATCCTGATTTGTTCCTACATCTACCCACAATACAATCTATAACAGTAAAATAAAAAGATGCAGTATTGTGTTTGCACACATGTTTATACAAAGCATTGGTAGGACGTTTATTCCTAATGTCACTAAGATGCTCCCCAATTCTGAGACGAAAAGGTCTAGATGTTTGTCCCACATAGAATGAGGAGCATGAACAAGTGACCAAATAGATTACCCATTCTGTGCTGCAGTTAACCCAAAAACTAATATTGAAAACCACCGATGTGTTGCGACTACTGAATTCCCTTGTTTTCTGAACCCTAGAGCAGTGAGTGCAATGTCCACATGGCATACAGCCTATCAATGGGCCACCTGTAAGTGTACATTGAGTGGGAACCATAGAACTAGGTCCCACCCTTTTGTAATGACTAAAAAGGGAACCTAATATACATCCTCTCCTGAATGAGAAAGAGCATCTATCACCCAAAAAAGGGTGTAATCTCTCCTCAGCCATCAGAGTGTTCCAATGTCTGTTGATAATATTCATAAACCCCAGTGTATTGCGTACATATGTGGTCACCAGATGAACCAAACAGTTGGAAAACCTCTTGGTTTGTCCTTATATTGTAAAAGCTTAATTCTGTCTTGGGTGGAAGCCCAGTGACAGGCTGTGCTGATTGTCCCAGATTGGTAACCTCTCTCACGAAAAGGTTGTATCAAATCATCCCTGGTATCTTCAAATGATTCCTGGCTGGAACAAATCCTTTTTACCAGGAGGAATTGTGATTTGGGTATATTCCGGATGATATGTTGGGGGTGGAAGCTGGTGGCATGGAAAAATGGGATGTACTCGGGGAATTTCCTATAAACACGTGTAGCTAAAGTATCATCAGGATTCCTGCTAACTTCAACATCGAGAAAAACAATCTTCGACTTATGAAAATTCAGTTTAAATTCAATTCCCCATTTGTTATCATTGAGATAACCAGTAAACTCATGTAAATATGTTTCATCCAACCTCCACACCACTCAACAATCATCAAGATATCACCGCCAAATATCTATTTCATCAATGTATAAATTATGACTAGAGTCATAAATTAATACCTCCTCAATATAGGCCATAAATAGGTCTGCATAGATGGGTGCAAATGATGCACCCATTGCTGTACCCTTGACCTGCCAAAAACATTGGTCCTGGAAGTAGAATAGAATATTACTAGTAAGAACATATTCAGCCAGGCATACTAGAAAAGTATTACAGCCTGGTTGGTATAAACCAGATCTTCCCAACCAAAATTCCAAAGCCAGTAAACCTGCCCAGTGGGGAATATTCGTATAGAGAGAGGTTATATCCAATGTACACATAAGCCAATGTGGTTCCAATTGCATGTCAGATATAATATCAAGAAACTGTGTTGTGTCTTGAATTTTGGCCCTTACCATAGATAGTAGTGGTTTAGGATAATGTGTTAAGTATTCAGAAAGTGGTTCAGTATGGATCCCCGCCCTGATACTATTGGTCTACCAGGAGGACATCTAGCGTCCTTATGTATTTTGGGTAGTAGATAGAAATACTGTTTACTCGGGGATGAAACTAACAACTGATGTCTGACAGAATCAGTGATAATGTCCTCCTCCTTGGCTTGAGTCAAAAACGAATCAATTTTAGTCTTAAAATGATTAGTTGGATCCAAGGGCATGGCCATATAATACCTGTTGTCATCAAGTTGTCTTAATGCTTCTTCATTATAATTGACCCAATCTTGAACCACTATTGCACCAGCCTCATCTGCTGGTACAATAACAATCTCCTTGTTATTCTTAAGATCTTCTATGCATTGTACCTCCTCCTTGGAAAGCTTATTGTAAAAATACTGAAATTCCCTAAGGTTACAATGTAAATCTTTTAAGACATTGGCCTGAAAAATAGATACTATATGTGACATAGGTGGAGTAAAAGTAGACCTTTTAAATTTGAACTCTGGAACTTCCTGGGTGGTGTCATTTTCAAAAAACAATTTAAGATTTAACAAATGATAGAAATTGACCACATCCTGTGCTAAGGTATATTCGGGGACAAAAAAGCCGGGCATTCATTAGCCCTATCATTGAGTACAATTCCCCCTTTGGTATGTACCTAACCAGGCATATCCAACAACTGGAAGGTCCACAGAGGCTCCACACAAAAAGAATACAGGGCATAAGTAATATGTCCTATGCAGACTACCTCAAGGCCCTATCCCTGTATTCAGTCTCCTACAGTCTTATGAGGGGAGATCTATGCTTGGCATACAGGGCATTGTCAAACCCCACTCTGGTGGACCTCCTGCAAATCCACCAAACAAACAGCACCAGAATTACCCATTCTAAAGACTTAAACCTTGCCTGTGATATAAATAGGACCTGCTGGAAAGATAGGTACAGTATATATCCCAGAGACTACCTCATCTATGGAATAGGCTACCCATCCATTTTAAGCAGAGTTCCTCCCTAACCCAATTCAAGTGCAACATGGACAAGTGGATGGGAAACCAAAAATCCATCCCTGGTTTGGCATCTATGTCTCTAATGGACACATGTAACCTGTAAATCCTTCATTTCCCAGGTCCATGCTTACACTTATCAAGGGTATCAGAACTTGTCAGAGATTTGGGATGCATGGCTAGGCTTAAAAAGGCCCTTGTGGTCATTAGCCTAGTAATCACCTATGAACCTATGAATTTCTAGCTATATTGACATACACAACCATCAGGTATGTCAGCAGAATGTATCTCTTTTATTAAATATATATATATATATATATATATATATATATATATATATATATATATATATGTGTATATATATATATATATATATATATATATATATATATATATATATATATATATTTTTTTTTTTTATTGGCATTTGTTTACCGGGAAAAGCCCATTTTCAGTGGAGGCCAGGGGAGGAAAGCTCAAATGTAAGAAAAGAGTTACATAAAAAATTACACAAAGTTGCAAAAAAAGAAAAGCTATACAAAATTCAAAAAGTTTCATAGAAATTACATAGCATGACATAAACCGAATAAAAACAGAGATAATACAAAAAGGTTGCACAGAGTAATAGTATAGGGGGACAACAATAACATGGCATAATACAGTACAAAATAAAAATAATTCAGGATTAGAGTGTAATAAGTATCAAGAAAAGCCTAAGGCTATGGCATTAAACCAGAATAACCAATTAGAACATATGAATACAACATATTGGGGGAGGGACAAAGGAAGTTACTTTATGAATGCAGAAAGGAAAGAAAGGAAGAAAGATAGGAGTAAGAGAGAGAGAGAGTGAGAGAAAGTTAGAAGAAAAGTAAAAAAACAATGACAGCAGCTAGAGAGAAGAGAGAAGGAAGAGGAAATAAAGAAGTGGAAAGAAAAGAAAGGTGGCAAGGTGCTAAGAAGTAGCAAGGGGAGGATTAAATATATAAAAGTTTGGTAGGAAGTAAACAGAAAACGTTTAGCAAAAGCTGGATTACACAGTTTCATGATTCAATTGATAGAGTCAAGTAATGGCAGAGTGTGTAAATGAACAGATACATGTCCATTTGGAGAGAAGATGATTGTGTAGTTGACTTTTAAAGTTGGATGGCCATTATTGTAGGGATAGAAGGAGGTAGGTTATTCCATATTTTGGCAATACTCAAAGAGTACAATAACTGACCTGCACGTAGCTTGAGTTTGTGAATTTGGAGAAGATATTGGTGTTCAGATCGAAGGGGACTAACAGGGTTGTAGAGGGTGAGTAAGGAGCTGAGTGCAATTCTAGCTATTTATGTATGTATATATATATATATATATATCTACACACACACACACACACACACACACACACACACACACACACACACACACACACACACACACACACACACACACACACACACACACACACACTTCAGTAAATTAATCAGATTTTCACTTGCGCCTGTCAACTTGTTCATTTCATGGAGGCTGGAATAATAATATTCCACATATAAGAGAAATAATACTCTGAAATGGAGCAAATTCACTCCCCATCATCTTTATGGATGCCATAGAAATGGGTATGCTATTATTTCTTTCTCTGGACTGTTATCATTGTATGTAATGCAAATGGCACTGTTCTTCAACTCTTGTTCCATGTGAGTTGACATTCCTTGCCAAAACATTGTACATTTTCTTCTTTATCTGCTCTTTACTATTCTCATGATGTGATTCACCTATCCTCTCAAGCATTTGTTTTTTCACTTGAATGAGAATACTTGTTTTGTCAGCTTTGAACACTAAGACTTGAATACCCACTATGTCTTTCTTGAAGGAAAAGTAAGACTGACTTTCTTTTTTTTAGTAGTGATTGTTGTTCTGGCCAGCCTTTCACTGTAATCCCCATTAGTAGCTGCATTTTTTTTAAGTTAGAGCTGATACAACTCTGAATTTTTTTAAATTGTTTCACGTATCATTGGTTATTTCAGTATTATCCAAATAATGTCTAATTCTTCTCAGGCAAGGTGACAGATGTAGCTTTCCTAGCATGTATTGATTTACTCTGAGGCCTACCCCAAGTAGGATCTGTCAGAAACACTTCCTACAGGAAGTGGTTAGGGGACATTCAGACAATGTGACCAAACCACCACAATTATCACTTATTTAGTAAGGAGAACCAGTTCAAGATCCTACTTGATTGCTTAGGTTAGCAACTCTCCAAAGATGCCTCATTTAACCCACTTGTGGCTGCACTTTCCATGCTTTCAATGAGTACCCTAATCCCATGACTATAGCTAAGGACAGAGATTTACAGTGGCAGTTAAACTGAGAATGTCATCCTAGGACTTGGCTGTTGCATCCTATGTACAGTCTAGAGCCATCTCTTAGTCCTTTTCCCTCACTCATGGTCAGGAGTCAAAATACTTTAACTGCTGCACTTCAGGTAGTTGATCCCTCAAAGATATCAATGTACTCTGTTCCGTGAAAGGACCATGGTCTATGATTTACAGGTTTGATACTCATTCCAATCACTTCACATTCAGCAGTGAAAATCCGGTGCAAACTACAGCTGCTTAACGTCAAGGGGAAAACATTGTCTGCAAACAATAAAGAAGCAACCTTAACATTCACAGACAGGATAAGATCCAGCTACATCTTGATATTCTGTCCAAGAAAATTACACACAGAAATAGAGACAAGCTACACTCCATGTAGGTACTGGTATCCACACTGATCTTATCTGAGATCATGTTGAAAATATGTCCCTAACAATTACTACGCAACTACAACACTTCACTACATACACATGTGGCCCTGGGAGCCACATTTTGCAGTACTTCCAACAAAGAGTTCTGGGATATGCAGCTATGTGGCTTTTCCAGGTTCACAAAACACATGTAGACAGTACAGGGTTGGGAGGATGGCCTAATGGTTAAGGTGTTTGCCTTACAAACACAAGGTGCAGGGTTTGTCTCTCTGAGGATAATTAGCTAGGCTTAAAATGGCTTGCAAGGGCAGTTAGCCTAGTAATAATCTATGAATCTATGAATCTATGGCATACTCTCATGACCTCTCCAATATGCATGCAAATATAAAGAGTTTAATTATTATTCTATGGGCATCAATGAATGCATATTTTTCCTTCTGAAACTGACACTCAGCTAGCATACAAATTCTCTTTTTCAAAAGATGGGCAGTGGCTTTCACAGGGAGGCTGGCATGTGTTATCCCTCTATAAGTGTGGCCAACTGTAACACTGACTGTTGTCCAGGTTTTGAAAACAAGGCCACCAACCTAGTTTACCTGTCTACAGGTGCTATGCTCACCTTGCACAAAACAATAATAATATGGGATAACCAACCATCACAACAATATCTTCAGCATTTTCAGTCAGATATCATTTGATAACACAGCCTTGCCATCAAGAACCTCCTTAATCGACATATTGAGCTCATATAAACACCCCGCTCCCCAATCTAAAGGCAAAGTTGCGACTACCAGTTTAATAAACATTACATGTCCTTCATTTTTTATTATTAGATCTATATGACTTCATAGAAATTAGTGAGTATATACTGGAAACAATATTTCCAAAGCAAAAGTTGGTTAAAATTTGTAGCTATACCATCAAGAAGTGCTAGACATCTAAGAACATAAACTCACATGTAATAACTTAAAATTTCCAAAGGAAAAAAAATCAGACTGAAAATGTATGCAAACATGTTTAAAAACATAATGCACAGGTATAGAAACTTTGTGGAGAAGGGCTATGTAGCAGGTACTTGTTACGGTGCTTAAAATAATGACATCCCATACATTGCTGAATTATAATGGTAAACTCTTTTGAGGAACACAACTGTATGAAAAATATGCAATACTGAGAATATGAACTGAGTCATACTTTTGTTTTCAAAACAATAAGAACTTGACTAATTTGTAAATCTCTAATGAGAATAACAGAAAACATTTGATAGGATTTTTTTGGAGTTAAATGCATGACTGAGTGAAAAGTTATGACATGTTTTGACTATCTTGATTTACCTTATGACTGTAGAAAACACAGATAAGTGTTACTCACTAAGCTAAATTTAACAGTTTGTTATACTTGATGGAAAGGACATTATCTGTGTGGTCGACATTGAAAAACAGATGGAGACAGATAAGTCTAGGTAGCCCAAAAGAAACAATGATATTTCTGTTTGTAACTGGGAGATCAGGAGGACAGTTTACCCTCTACCTAAAATTTCAATGAGTGGATTATATCACAGATCATTATTTTCTAGAGAACATGCTGAAGAGACACTATTACTGATATAAAATCACATTGATATTTAAAGTTTATAACACACAACAGGTGTTTAATGTTGGATTGTGACACTAGAAAATATGAGAAGAGGGAATGTTGCAAGCTTCAACAAAATTATTCATCCTTCAAAAGATATATAAAATTGTCAAGGTGTACATGAAAGAATTTGACAAAATAGCCCATGATTTTTTTCCTCACTCTTCAGCATGCACTTCAAAGGGGTGAAACAACAGAAATGTTTTTTGATTTTGCTTATATAACATCCTTATCTGTCAGATTTTAAATGACTGTGGGAATAAATTATTCTCCTACATATAGTTAGGAATCAGTTACTAATAAGTGAGAGTTACAAGTCAAACATTAGTAAGAAGTCATGTTCCTAATTTTTGGGAGGTCTAAACTGTCAGGAATTCATATGTTAGCTATACCATTAAACATTATTTCAAATATAGGGCATGCATGACTTCCTGAGACCTGCTTGAGCTTGCAGGTACTGATTTACAATAAGTGAATTCATTAGCACTACGTTCATCAGTATTATGAGTGTTATTATCTAAATGTTTATGCAAAAAAACAAAAGAAGTGATGCTAGAGTCATAAGCTGTGCTGAACACTATATAGCACGCTATGGTAACAGCATGGTGGCACATAATTAAAGAAGTGAGAGATTCTAAAAGAGAATGGTATACAAGGAAATACACAGACATATAATCATCAATAAATTGTGCCCAAGGGCACACCCTATAAAAATCATTGTTGCTCATAAAACTGGCAGACTTGTCCTATCAAGTACAGTGCACAGATATTTTGCTCATCGTGCCAAGCAACTGTCCAAGTCTGCTGTGCACAATATCATCTGACCATACAGAAATGGAAGAAAGGAATGTCCATGGCAGGTAGGTACACTCCAGCACTAGCACTCCTACAACTAGGCAACACCTGAGAACAGGTGAAATGGTCCTCAGCAGAATGTCCATGACAGGTAGATACTCTACAGCACTAACACTCCTACAACTAGTCAACATCTGAGAACAGGTGAAATGGTTCTCAGGAGAATAACCATGGCAGGTAGGTACACTCCAGCACTAGCACTCCTACAACTAGGCAACACCTGAGAACAGGTGAAATGGTCCTCAGCAGAATGTCCATGACAGGTAGGTACTCTACAGCACTAACACTCCTACAACTAGTCAACATCTGAGAACAGGTGAAATGGTTCTCAGGAGAATAACCATGGCAGGTAGGTACACTCCAGCACTAACACTCCTACAACTAGGCAACACCTGAGAACAGGTGAAATGGTCCTCAGCAGAATAACCATGACAGGTAGGTACACTCCAGCATTAACACTCCTACAACTAGGCAACACCTGAGAACAATTGAAATGGTCCTCAGCAGAATAACCATGGCAGGTAGGTACACTCCAGCACTGACACTCCTACAACTAGGCAACACCTGAGAACAGGTGAAATGGTCCTCAGCAAAATAACCATGACAGGTAGGTACACTCCAGCATTAACACTCCTACAACTAGGCAACACCTGAGAACAGGTGAAATGGTTCTCAGGAGAATAACCATGGCAGGTAGGTACACTCCAGCACTAACACTCCTACAACTAGGCAACACCTGAGAACAGGTGAAATGGTCCTCAGCAGAATAACCATGGCAGGTAGGTACACTCCAGCATTAACACTCCTACAACTAGGCAACACATGAGAACAGGTGAAATGGTCCTCAGCAAAATAACCATGACAGGTAGGTACACTCCAGCACTAACACTTCTGTATCCACTAACACTTCTGTAAG
Source organism: Protopterus annectens (assembly GCF_019279795.1). Lineage (NCBI taxonomy): Eukaryota > Metazoa > Chordata > Ceratodontiformes > Protopteridae > Protopterus > Protopterus annectens. The sequence goes on from NC_056732.1 coordinate 1,485,486,780, forward strand.
AAGGCAACACCTGAGAACAGGTGAAATGGTCCTCAGCAGAATAACCATGGCAGGTAGGTACACTCCAGGACTAACACTTCTACAACTAGGCAACACCTGAGAACCGGTGAAATGGTCCTCAGCAGAATACCCATGGCAGGTAGGTACACTCCAGCATTAACACTTCTGTAACAAGGCAACACCTGAGAGCAGGTGAAATGGTCCTCAGCAGAATAACCATGACAGGTAGGTGCACTCCAGCACTAACACTATGAACAACTAGGCAACACCTGAGAACAGGTGAAATGGTCCTCAGCAGAATATCCATGGCAGGTAGGTACACTCCAGCACTAACACTCCTACAACTAGGCAACACCTGAGAACAGGTGAAATGGTCCTCAGCAGAATAACCATGACAGGTAGGTACACTCCAGCACTCACACTCCTACAACTAGGCAACACCTGAGAATAGGTGAAATGGTCCTCAGCAGAATAACCATGACAGGTAGGTACACTCCAGCACTAACACTCCTACAACTAGGCAACACCTGAGAACAGGTGAAATGGTCCTCAGCATGTCTCAGAATGATTAGCCTTTCAATAATTGAGTATGAAGTGAAGGAAGTACAGCTCATCAACTCATGGATCCCATTTGGACAAACTGCAACTCATCATCTGATTTTTAACAGAATACGTATTGACATCACTGTTTCTATTACAACACCAGCAGCAATGTACTTTTTTTTCACTTTTTCCTTTTCTCCTGAGTTGTGAAACCATTTCTTTAGTATATGTAAAGACTGGGTGTGTGGGTGATGATGATTTCTTTTTTTTTTAATTTTGTTTAATTGTCCAGTTTAAGCTTCTAATGGCTGGATTTGTGTATCTGTAGCCCACTACAGATGTGGCTTGATGATACATAGAGGAACCTCATGAAAGTTATACTGAATACTCAACATGCATATACTGGTAGGTCAAATCAAGTGTAGACCATTTCACGATGGACCCATGCACATTGCCTGTAGAAGTACCCAGGGAAGTCATTTTTACAGAACAATGTGAGAATGGTTGCAGAGTTCACTCATATTGCATGATAGCTTTTAATCATTTATCAACACTGATAACAAATATAGAATCCTTATGCCTGCTAATAGAGGATTTTAACTGCACTAAAAAGAGCAAAATATACTCCTTTTCCATAATTTAGTTAACTGGTGACTGGGGGCGGCCACGGTGGTGCAGTGGTTAGCATTGCCGCCTCACAGCAAGAGGTTCTCCGGTTCGATCCTCGGCTGGGGTGCCTTCTGTGCGGAGTCTGCATGTCCTCCCTGTGGTCGCGTGGGTTTCCTCCGGGTGCTCCGGTTTCCTCCCACATCCCAAAGACATGCTGCAGGTGGATTGGATACTCTAAATTAGCCCTAGGTGTGCGTCTGAGTGTGCCTTCTGTGGAAGGTTGGGTGCCGGGCTGGCAACTCGACACCGTAAAACTCTACTGCCATTCAATGTGCGGACAAGGTGATCCGCTGTGGCGACCCCTAACCGGGAAAAAGCCGAAAGAAGAAGAAGAAGTTAACTGGTGACTGGATGTTTGGGAGCACAGAAGTATCCACATGGCTGTATAGAATCCAGTTTCCTTGGTGGCTTTTTACCAAGAACTGTATTGTCTTAATTTTAAACTTAAGGCATTTAATTGCTGTCACAGGCATGTCACAAAAAAACTCAAAGCATGCCTTCTGGTGCTACTGCCTGACGAGTCAGGTGTATTCTGACCTATCGGAGTGGTAATATTAACTCTTTTGCCACTCCACAATGAAAGTGATATAGGACTTAATATCACAAGTGCCTTTATCAGTGTCATGTGATCAACCTGACAGGTAAACTATAAATCAACGGATGCCATCACTAGCAAATCAACAGCAGGTACTTTGTTACTCACTGAATGTTGTCAGTTTAAATGAGTATTGCAGGTTTATGGCCAGTATCAACTGAAAACATTATTTTTTGAAGTGAGACGGATGGTATGTTATGAGCTTTTGGCATTTCATGTTCTACATAATAAATGCCTTGTGCAAAGAGAAGTATGATTACTGCACACTAGGTATGACCATTGGTTTAATCAGATGGCAATTATTAGTCTGAAGTTCACCTAATCTCTTTGTATAAAAAAGAACACGACCTCATTGTTATCATTTAAGATACGGAGCCACATTACATGTTGACATGAGAGATAGTCTAATTATTTAAGCAGTTTCTGCAGAAAAAAAAATGAAAAAAGAAAGCAACAAATGCATTGCATATGGTGCTTATATTACTAATTCTGTTCTGTCAATGCTACCTCTAACCAGGACACAGAAAAAGTGCATGTAAAACATGTTAAGGAATATGATCTATCACAGCTTGGGAAATGTATGATTCTCCAGTAAATAGATGATGTCAACATACCACTCAAGTGTCACATAATACTGTAGCGGCAATTTAGTAGAAGGTACTGTTCAAGTAAACAGAAATGTTTACTTAGATTAGACAGGCACGCGTCAATTTTATTTTTTTGTCCAAATCTCAAATAAACAGCAGATGCAACAAATATATACTTTATAAAACTATAATACTTGAGCCATTTATATTTTTGAGGAGTTGAGAGATTTGAGGTGGCCCGGTGGTATGGGTTTCATACTTTAATATGATATATTTTTGTTTGTAAGCATCTATTTTTTACAAGGAGCAGGGAAAAAAAGAGGATATATTAAGGACATTTTGTTATCTGTGGGACAAGTAAAAGGTATAGTGGTGTGTGGGTATGTGTGTTTGAATGTGCACATGCGTATTAGGTAAAATGACTGAAGTGTGTGAGATACAATATCTTGAAACAGTGTCAAGACACCTGCTGTGAACTAAATATGAAGAGCTGTGTTCTACTTCTTTGTCAGAATTTTATATTTATGTGGGATTAATTTAAAAATGACTAATGCCTAACCCCACCTGCACAGTGGTACAAGCACTCCCCCTTCAGTCATTCTACCCCACAGACATGCACTCATTCAAACATATTGACCCCCACACCACCGTATGTCTTAGCTGTCCCTGAGATTAAAGACTTTCCCTAATGTATCCTCTTATTTTCCCTGGCGCCTGTCAATCACAGATTTATACAATCAGTCAATAATGGCAGCGATTAACGTTTCATTTTTCTTCTTCTTCATTATGATGTTAAACCTGTTGCTCTATTAACCTTTTAAGTTACTCTGAGTAATATTTCAAAATTTTCTCTGGTGTCATCTAGTGATCCTCCTGGCTTGGCCTAAAAGTCTTCAGCATGGTGGTATAGAAATATAGCCCCCCCCCCATCAAACGGACGGGGGTGTCTGTTTGGTGGGGGGGGGCTATATTTCTAAACCACCATGCTGAATTCTTTATAATCTTCTTTTATGTCCACGATTTTTCCTCTGCTATGTTCCTCATAACTCACAGACTATTACAGTCAGTCAATTATACCATAAATTAAGAGTTTTGTACTACTTGTAGTAAAGAAAATACATTAGGTTTTAAACCCTCCTTGGTATAGAGGAACAAAGCTCTGAAGTGTTACTGAACTACTTTCTGTGCCAATGTAAAAGGGCTCAAAGCTTTTTCCTCCATTAAGGAGACTTTTTTAAGGCGACCTAAGGTGATATTTAAAACATGTCCCTGGTGTCTAGCAATGCAGAGGACTATAGCTTAGTTGTTGTTTTTGTGTGCTGAGGGTACAAGCTTTGAACCTTTTTCTCCCTCTTCTTCTGTCGCCTTCTTACTTGACTTAAGGTAATAATGAAGTGCCACTCCTGGTGTCTAGTACAGTGGTGCAGAGGAATAAAGGGCTGTATTGTTAATGAGCTTCTTTGTGAGCTGAAACTGCAGGATTGTAAGCTGATCCATTGTTCTTATAACTTTAGAAGTGACTTGGGTGTGAACTCACAACCCTCACAACCCTTTTGTTTAATGTTTCCCCACCCACTACGACTCTCCTGTTGCAAAACTGTGAGTTTTTTAACTTTTAAGTGACCTTAAGTGACATATCTGGTGTTTAGTGTCTAGTGTTCCCTTTTTAAATGATCTTAGGGTAATTTTTAAACATTATCCCTAGTGTCTAGTGTCCTCCCTCCCAGTCCCGTATACCTTTCATGTTGCAAAACTGTTGTTCTGTTAAATTTTTAAGAGACTTTCTTTCCTTGGTGTCTAGTGCTCCCCGATCCAATTTTACAGAATATGTTCATTAGTCTAGGGGAATGTAGAGGTATGACAGTCCTCCCCCAGCAATACCCACAAACACACACATACACCTACCCTACCTATCCTTTAACTAACCCCCCCCACTACCACCACCCAGATAGATGCAAAGTCTCACACACACTGACCTGAGAACTTTCAATCCTCTGCATGCACTCACACATGCAGACCCACCCATATACACCCCACCACCACTACCTATCCACTAAACTCCCTGGCACTTATCTCTGCTGTGATCTCACCCATTAAACCCGCCAGACAAACTAACTTGCACAGCTTTTCTCAGTTGTGTGAAACTCCTTACCAAAAGCACTTTTAGAAGAGAGCACATGGCTGACTAGTGAAAGCTACTTCCCTGGCATGCCTTATTAATATATAGCTTGGCCAAGGAGATGGCCCACAGCAGTGATCCTACAGACCAAGTAGGATCATTGCAGTGGTCCCCTCTCTCAATCAGAAAGGACTGCTATTACTAATGTTCATTAGGGGAATAAAGTATTGTAATGGTTCAGCACTTTGGAAGTTTTTTGAGACTAACTCAGTTTCATGGAAATTGTGACTGAAACTGTGCTGATAAAACTGCTCTTCTTCTTGTTTTCAGGAATCCTGTATTTAACACAAAACCTGGAAGAAATATATATATATATATAAATCATTGCAGCATCTGAACATTCCCTCTGCATATGGCGGTGCAAAAAGTCTATGTGCATGATTTATGCAGGTCTCAATTTCTGATATCTCAGTGTGTAATCTAATAACATATATGCCACCAGCAGTATAATCAAAGAGAGAATCATATGGGTTAATAATGGCTACCCAAGTTGCAAGAAGCTGTCAACTGTAAAAGACCAAGAAACCCATTGATCTGAAGAAATTGGAGAACTATAAATATAAACTGATCAAGCAAACCTGTTTACTATGGAGCAGTGATGAAGCCTTGGTGAAGAAACCATGTCATGCATTTTAAGTTACAGAAATACAATTTTCTGAAAGAAGCAATATATTCTTTGATATAAAAATCAACACTTTGTGTCACAACCAAAATTATCTTTAAAATATTTTTCTTAAGGCTAAAGAACAAAAATAAAATAACTTTGACCCTACTTTTGTAAAATTTATATGTCAAGTTACTATGAATGCTTTGCCTCTACTCAGTTTAAAGGCAGTTTAATGTGTTAGACTAAGGTCAAAATAGACAGCCAAGACCAATCAGAAGCAATCATCATATCTGTCGCTTGGCAACTTCACTAAGGTCAAAATAGACAGCCAAGACCAATCAGAAAAAATCATCATATCTGTCGCTTGGCAACTTCAATGTCATGATGCACAGCTTTCAGGTTTGCAGGTTGAAAATATCCTTATCAAAATCAATTTTTCATACTGTGGATTAATTCTCACCTACTTGGAAATATATTTATCCTGCTTTAAACATCAAAAGTGGATCAATTTAGACAGATCCAGGCCCGGCCCTTATTTCTGCAGCAGTAGCACATTTTTCGCTTGGTTCATTTAGCTGAACTGCTTTCCAGCTTGCTTTGAAATGCTACAGCATTTTGCATTAGAATACAATCTTTGAATTTAAAATGGCAATTTACTTCCAGGATTTGTCAATGGTATTTGTCGGTCTTGCCAGGTCATATAATTTCTGCTATTAGCTTGTATTTATTATGTGAAGTATGATTATAAATCATTCAGCAACATATTTCTATTTAATTTCATTTGTGCAGTATAAAACATCTAGTTCTATATTTTGCACTTCCTTCAGAGTTATACAAATATAAGAAAACTAGCTTAATACTTGTTATATGTTCTAGTTCAGCAGTACCTGTGGAGATATTCATTACATATAGAATCTTGCACCATCTGAACTGGCATTTCCATAATGTGGGACTTTTTTCAGTGAATACAATTTGTTCAGTGTTTTCTTTGAACTCTTTCCTGTTTGTCCATTGGTTTACTCTGATGAGCCTTATCTGCAAGGCCATGGAGTGTATTATCATGGAACTTGTAAACAAAGACATTGGCAACCTTCAAACACTGGACCCCACCCAGTTTGGGTTTGTGAAGGGCCGATCTTGTCTCCTGAACCTGACTGACTTCTTCGAATCAGTCTCCAGAGCCTTGGACAAGGGTAAGGTGGTTCACACAGCCTATCTAGACCTTGCCAAGGCCTTTGACACCATCCCCCACTCTGGAATCATAGATAAACTTACTAAGCTGGGCATTAATCCCTACGTCACCCAATGGGTTGCTAACTGGCTTACTGATAGAACCCACACTGTAAAAGTAGCTGACTCCAAATCCAGCTCCAGACAAGTGACAAGTGGAGTACCTCAGGGTTCAGTCCTGGGACCACTCTTGTTTGGCATCTACTTCTCTGAAGTACAGGCCAACACTAAGGGACTGGCTAACAAAAGTTCGCAGATGACTGCAAACTGGGAGCCATTATTGAATCCCCAAATGATGTGGATACTCTACAAAAGGGCCTTACAGAAACAGATGCTTGGTGCCAGAGCCATGGGCTCAAGCTCACTGCCAAGAAATGTATAGTTATCCCTTTTGGGAAAAAACATGTACCCATGAATTACCATATAGGTGGCAGTACACTAAACACATAAAGTGTGATAAGAGATTTAGGGACACAGGTGGACAGTGGTCTCACCTTCGATAACCACATTGCCACAACAGTCAGGAACTCCTTCTATGTGGCACACCTCATCACTAAGGGCTTTTCATCCAGAAAAAAAGGAGGTCATTGTCCCACTGTACTCATCCCTCATTATACCCATTATAGAATACAACGCCCTGTTTGGTATGCACATCTGCAACAACTGGAAAGGCTGCAGAAATACCTCACTAAAAGAATCACAGGTCTAAAGCAGATGCCCTATGCTGACCGCCTTAAAAAACTCCAGCTATACTCTGTCGCATATCGTCTACTCAGAAGCAATCTCTGCTTAACATACAAGGCCATGTCAAACCCAGAGCTGTTGGACATGCTACACTTAAAGAAATCCCAATCCCTCAGAGCTACACACACCAGGGATCTAAACCTTGTCATTACAATAAACAAAACATGCTGGAGGGATAGGTTCCTGACCCAGAGACTCCACAGACTCTCGAATAGATTGCCCATACATGTCAAGCAGAGTGCCTCTTTGGCCCTCTTCAAAAGGAACCTTGACGATTGGATGGGAGAAAGGAAATTCACCCTGGGGATCATGTCAGTTGCCCTGCTAGACAGAGGTCCAGGGAAGTAAATAATGTGGGAAGAAATAGCTGGAGAATTGTTATGGCTAGGCTTGTATAGGCCCTAGGGCTGATAGCCTAGTACCAACCTATGAACCTATGAACCTATGTACCATGAATATTCAGCATATATCAGATGGCAATGGTAGATATATTGTGGAGGAAGGCAAACATAAAATACTTATAGTATGCATTGGAATTGTCTAACACCCCTTTTTTCCTACAAAGTGTGGGTGAAGCTTTCCTGTGATATGTTACCCTTCCAGCTCAAGGATTAATTATGGAGTATTTGTAAAAATACCTTTTGCAAACCCTTTGCAAATGCTTTGCAAACCTGGTTTACTTGCAGATGATATTGGTCTGTTGGCAGTATAGAAGTATTTTGCATGAAATTCAAGACTTTTCTGTATTGTAATTACATATATAGATGTCATATGATAAAAAGGTGGTCAGAAAAGAAACTACAGATTGGCTTCATTCAATAAGTTTCACCTCATCAGCTCCCATTAAGGTGGGAGGAAGCCTCTGCTAGCACTTCGTAAGGTACAAAACAAACCTCTGCCAAACTACTTTTTGTAATAAATTCAGACATATTATTACACTCAGCTAATAAAAAAACTGCATTTTGGGTTGCCAGTTCTGCTAAATGTGCTACTATTTCATTGGCTCAAAGGGTAGGATGTTTGCCTTTGGTGCTACAACGTAATGGTTGCTGCAAATGTGGTGGTTTGGAAGTATGCATTGGAGAACTTTTACAATTTGGTTATGCACAGTTTTATAAACAACAGTGTGCCATAGAGTAATTTTGAAATAACAATACAGTTTTCAAGCAACTGCAATAGTCTACTAAGTCAGTCATTATCAGTCTGCTTTAGTTATCTCCCCGTGGATCTGGATCACCAAGAGAATTCAACCAACCATCCATCCACCCGCCTACCTATAACCCCCTTTTCCCTATTTTTGCACAGGGGGTTGGGGTGACGCATCAACAGTGGCCATCATCTAGAGCCAATGTTTACACCAGCAGGTAGATAGCCCTGCCACAGTTGTTCTTCCATACCACACACATGCACACACATGCTCTCTTTTCAAGGAAACGAACTTTCTGGTATCAGTGTTAAACTTGGGGTGCTGATGCCATTTTAAATATGATGGTGAGCTAGACACCGAGGTATTTAAAGGATATACAATTTAGCTCAAATCTCAGCATTGTGCTATGTCAGGCTCATCTAGAGATGGTAGCACTAATATTCTGAATTTGTTTGGTATTGCCATATTTGTAAAACGGACCTGCAAGCTTCTTAATCCCTTGTCTTCCTTTTATGAGAAATGGAATGCTAAATGGAAGCACCTTTCTGAAAAGAAGGTGCAGGGAAGAACAGGAATGCTTTATAACTGGTTGCCTGTTTAATACCAGCTGAACTGTGTGTGATAAATGTATGCCTGTGTACGGCACCCACATACACGTGACTTCATCCACAATAACCAAAAGTTTAAACCATGGCAGCTTTAAAGCAGGACTTGGCATAATCAAGAGTACTTATTTGACAAAGGCTATTGATGTATGGAAAGCAATAAATGTGACAGTTCTATATAAAACTAATTAGGTAGCTTGCTTAACGTATGATCAGACCAAACTCTTTGTGCAAGTGTCTGCACTAAGTCTGCCATTTTGCTACAGATAAGGTACTTTATGATTATGTAGATGTGAGCAGTAATTTTGGAAATAGATTTCATTGCATTTTTGCTCAGTTTTGCTGCGACTTACTAAATGTGTAAGCCCTAAAACTTTAGGCAGTGCCATGTAGTCTTGGGATTGCGTTATTAAAAAATGTCTTAATTATGGAAAATTCTACAATGTGGATGTAGCCCTAAATGATCATGTGTTACTAGCTAGTTTATTATCACTAATGCATGTAAACCTTCTGCATAAGCAAATATTAGGCAATCAGTCTACACATTATTACACACCTAGACAATAACCAGACAGAAAACAAAAGTGTGAATCAAATGTGATACAGGGTGTCAGTGTCTGTAAATGCTTCCTACCCTTATGTTCCACTACCTTATATTTATACCACTCATACCCTTTGTCTATGTTAATACTTCCTCTGACCACTGTGCTTTCTTAGCCAGGTATATCCTCCATTTTGCAAGATTGATTAGCACACCCAACATTAATGTTTTTGGTTGACTGCTATATAACTTCATGCCCTGTTTAATATCTCTCTTCTCAATGCTCCAGAAGTGTTTAATATAATAACAATACCCCAAATCTTACTCCACTTCTTCTTCTTTCTTGCACTCCTTTTTCCCATAAACTTTATCAGTATAGTTTCACCTGCACAATCATCCATATCATACGCTGTCTACAAAGCTATAGCCATCTTACAAATGCGAAGAAACCTGCATAGTGAAGAGCAGTCTAACTACAAAACTCTACTATTTCATTAACCAACCAAATTTCACATTTTATTTAACAGTTGTTTACCGGGAAAAGTCCAACTTGGAACAAAGCCAATTTTCAGTAGAGGCCTGGGGAGAAACATTTCAGATGCGTGTCTTTGTAACATGGGAGGAAGCTGGAGTACCCAGAGAAAACCCACACAAATGCAGGGAGGACATGCAGACTCTGCACAGAAGGCACTCCAGCCAAGACTCGAACTGGAAAACCTCTTGCTGTGAGGTGACAACATGCCGCTGCACCACTGCACCATCCATGTTTTGCTAGACAAGCAAATAGTTCTGCCTGGTATAACATTGTACTCCTTGAAGGCTTGTGTTGCCGAGACGTCAGAGGAATAAATTTGTGATTTTATAGCCTTGTGGTCTTTTTTCCTTACTTTGGTGCTGTTTAACTGTGGTCTACCAATAGTTCTGCCCTGTCTTAAACTAAATATTATCTACTTTCAGTTGATAAAACTAGTGTTACAACTATATTATAAACAGTCATATATATCCTGTTACATTTATTGACACAGCAAATTAGGAGATGCCATTTTAACCCATGTCCAAAATAGAATACTTCTTGATCACTATATATAAATTATCTAAACTGATAGCATCAATAATAATCTTGGTGAGATAACTAACAGGATTTAGTGAAGCAATCCAGACATGCTTGCCTTTTATTAACTATGGCTTAAGCTTGACATTTACTTCCTACATTTATTTCACGTGGGTTTCCTCTGACATTCCAAAGACATGCATCTCCCTGGGCCTTCGCTCCAAATGGGCTCTGTCCCAGTTGAACTTTCCCAGTAAACAAATGTTAAATAAAAGTAATAAAAATAACATTTCTTTACAATTTATTTATATGTGCATTTGAGATGACCTAAGACCCATTTTCATCAAGATTTTGCCAATATAAGATACATTTCTAGGTTCATAGGTACTTATTAGGCCATTGATCTGTGAGGATCATAAGAAGCCTAACCTTACATTCCCATGGAAGTTTTTAGCACACATATTTTGCATATAAATAACCCAGAGATGGGCAGAGCAAGATCATGTTAAGTATCAGATTCTTTGCTCAGTTCTCCGTAATATTTGACAGGCTTAGTTGTAAGATTGTTGCTTATTTTGTTGATATGTTGTCAGTGGGCTGGAATCACCATTACGGTTATTGATGTTAACTATTCAATATGCATTCCCTTTCCAAGTCCTAGTTCTTTTTAAGGAATAGTGCAGAGGCGGCAATACAAGAAAAAAATAAGTAATTCTGATATTAAAAGTAGCAGGAGCAATCACGAGTAAGAAAGCAGCCCATAAAAATATTTAATCAAAAAACACGTATATTTCTTGTCCCATATGACAAGATTTGCCATTGTCCTCTGCCACCACTCCTGGATCCCCAACCCACAGGAAAAATGATTTCTTTGTTTGCAGAGAATCTGTATAACATAACTGCAGACAAGTGTGGGCCATAAGAGTCTCAGCAGGCTACACTACAAATTTATATGCATTAATTCTATGGCCTAAGATATGCCAGAATGTAATTCTGGGCAGCAGTTACTCCAATTATCCAACGTCTGTTATATCTAGATTTTCAAGCACGCACTAGCATTCTATTCAAGGACATTTCCATGTACTAAAGAAAATAAAAACAGTGGAAGCCGATACGAAATCAAGTAACTTTAGTTTGGTGACCTGAAAGACAGGACAAAATGTCAGTATCGCTACTCCTTTTGAGCAAAGTTCCTAGAAATCAACCATAGGTTTAGACTTTTCACAACTGCAGGCATTCAGGGCTAGGTAAAGGTAGCCTATTGAAGTTGGATGTATCATCCTCCATCTATCAGTAAGATCAAATCCCTCCAGGCTTTGTTAACTCCATGCATTATGTCTTTCATTTCTGGCTGTCATTCAATATATAAGTTTATCACCACATTAACCTCCCCGCACCCAGCAAAATGAGTACTTCATTTTGTCTACCCTTTCTCAGCAGAATAAGCAGATCATATAGGGAGAACAGTGAGGGAAAATTGTCCTCACCAAACCAGAACAGTTAACATTACATGCAAATTATCTGTGTCTAATGTTGATACCCATGTACACCCATTATTATAGCATGGTTTTATTCAGTCCAGTTAAGTTATTTATGAATGAAGTTTAGCATTCCTTATTTTGTAGCTTTGGCACAGTAAGCTGCCCTCCCTCCCCCCATTTTCTAAAACATAATAAAAATAAATAAATAATATAGCTCATCTTCTTATTTATTTTGCAATAATAGGTTCATAGGTTATACCAGCCTAATAACAGCAAGGGCCTGTTTAAGCCTAGCCATGCATCACAAATCTCTGACAACTTCTGGTACCCTTGATAAGTGTAAGCAGGGACTTGAGAGATGAAACATTCATAGGCTGACTGTGTCCATTAGAGACATAGGTGCCAAACCATGGATGAATTTCCTGTCCCTCATCCAACTGTCAAAGTTACAGTTGAATTAGGTTAGGGAGGAACTCTGCTTTCCATGGATGTAGAGCCTGTTCCAGTGAAGGGGTAGCTTCTGTGATACATACCTGTCTCTCTAACAGGTCCTATTTACATCACAGGCAAGGTTGAAGTCTTTAGACTGGGTAATTCTGGTGCTCTCCAACAGGTCCTATTTATATGACAGGCAATGTTTAAGTCTTTAGAAGAGGTAATTATGGTGCTGTTTGTTTTGTGGATATGCAGGAGGTCCATCAGAGTGGGGTCTGACAATGCCCTGTATGCCAGGCAAAGATCTCCCCTCAACAGCCTGTAGGAGACAAAATGCAGGGATATGGCCTTGGGGTTGTCGGCATAGGACATGCTACTTATGCCCTGTATTCTTTAAGTGAAGAACCTCTGTGGACATTCTGGTTGTTGGCTATACCTGGTTAGGTAAGGGGGCATTGAACTCAATGACAGGTCTGATGAATACCGAATACAGTGGAACAATGACTTCCTTGGACCTAGATGCTATACCTTTGTTTATAAGCTGGACAACTTGGAATGATTTCCTCACTACTGTAGACACATGATGGTCAAAGGCTAGATTACTGTCTATGTGTGCCCCAAGTTCCTGACTACTGGGTCAGCTCTTAGGGTTGTGTTGTCAATATGATAGTTACTAGAGTGGATGACCTCCTAAAAGATACTATTATACATTTCTTGGCATTTAGTTTTAGTCAATGGCTCTGGCACCAATTATTTGTGTCAGCCCCTCCTGGAGCACATTTGTGTCAGTGGATAATTCAATGACAGCTCCTAATTAGCAGTCATCTGCAAACTTAGTCAGACAGAGGCCATTGACATTGTCCTTGACTTTAGAGAAGTAAATGCCAAAAAAAGACCAGTCTCAGGACCAATCTCTGAGGGACTCCGCTTGTGAATGGCCTCTTTATTGAGATGGACTACCCAGTTCTAACTTTCTGTGTCCTGTCTGTGAGTCAGCTTGCTCCCCACTGGGTTTCGTAAGGATTTATACCTAACCTCTTAACTTTGCTAACAATGCCCGGATGAGAGATTGTGTGAAATACCTTGGCCAGGTCAAAGTGGGCAGAGTGAACCATTTTGCCCTCAGCCATTGCTTTGGTGACCTTCTCAAAGAAGTCCACCAGGTTGAGTAGGCATGAACTGCCGTTGATGAAACCAAATTCGGTTGGATCCAGTGGCGTGGGGTTTCCTATGTCATTGTTGGCCATTTCCATGATAATTCTTTCCATGGATTTGTATATGAGACTAGTGAGACTTATTGGCCTGTAGTTTCCATGGTCTGTCGATGGCCCACCTTTGTGCAGAGGAATGACTGTTGCTGTTATCCATTCATGAGGCATAAAGCTGTCTGGAGGCTACAGATAAATATCAATTCCAGAGGGCATGACAGGTCATGTTTCATGCTCTTTAGAAGGCATCATGGGATATTGTCTGGGCCCAGTGATGCAGTGTACTTGGCCTTAGAGAAAGCATTAAGGACCTGTTCTTTTGTGATAGCAGGGGGAGTTATATTTCATGGTATTTCCTGAGGGGAGATTGATGGGGAGAGAGGCAAAAGTTGGAGATGAATTTGTCAGCCAGGAGATTTGCTACAGTGGATATAAAAATGTACACACCCTTGTTAAAATGCCAGGTTTTTGTGATATAAAAAAATGAGACCACAATAAATAATTTCAAAACTTTTCCCACCTTTAATGTGACCTATAGCCTGTACAATTCAGTTGAAAAACAAACAAATCTCTTAGGGGAAAAATATAAAAAAAAATAAAAAATGTACAATAAGCTGGTTGCATAAGTGTGCACACCCTTAGACTAATACTTTGTTGAAGCACCTTTTGATTTAAACTGTCTGTTTATTTTATTAACAAAATTACTGCCTGTATAAAATGGGAATTAAACTGGGTGGCAATTCTATCACTTTAGTTCAGTGTTGAAATAAAAGGGAAGATGCTTTTTCCAGGTTTTAAGAGATTTATTGAGGTCAAAACCACTTGAAGTGTGGTGTATCATGATTTTTGTTGGGGTTTAACATGGTGTTTTGCTTGGTTTCTAAGACACTGAAAATATAAGTTTTCATGTGTTTATGTTTTAGCCAAGTTTTCCAAGTGTTATCCCTCTGTTTCATATGTTGTTTTATTGGCCTAGATAATCACAGAGCAGGGGTTGGATTTTACTTCTTCCTCTCAGTGCAGCCTGCAGCACATTCATTAAGGCTATTTAAGAAGGTTTTGCTTAATTGTGAGACAGCAACACCTAAAGGGAGAGTTTTGAGTTCAATTCTATTGTATTGTGTTAGCGTTAAAATTGTCAGTAATGAATGTTGAGAGATTTCTCACTTGATTGCAGTGGTTTTCCTTGTGATTGTGGTATACTTTCTTGCTGTAGTATACTTTGTGGTTGTGGTATACTTAGTGCCGGTAGTATACTTTGTGGTGGTGGTATACTTTGTAACAGTAGTATACTTTGTGGCTGTGGTATACTTTGTGGTGGCAGTATACTTTGTGGCAGTAGCATACCTTGTGGTTGTGGTATACTTTGTGGTGGGATTATACTTTGTGGCTGTATTATACTTTGCAGCAGTGGCATACTTTGTGGCGGTAGTATACTTTGTGGCTGTGGTATACTTTGTGGCTGTGGTATACTTTGTGGTGCTAGTATATTTTGTGGCTGTAGTTATGATGTCTAATGGCCAAGGTTGGGACCAGGTCACTTAATGTATCAGGAAGGGTACCATAAAATGAAATTTCACTAGGCATGGATGTAAGAATCCAGTCTAGAATATATTCCTTAGCAGACAATTTTGATTTGGTATATCAAGCTACAGTATTATAAGTTGGGTGAAATCATACAGTTGTATAGTATTAGTGGGGCTTTTAAAGTTTATAGGCAGCCAGTCAATGTTTAAGTTGCCCAATATAAATGTTTTCTATGGGATATTGGTGGAAACTCAACTCATTATATCTTTAGCAGTTCTGGTATTTTTCAGAGTGTAGGATTTTATTAGTGATGTAAGTACTTAAGAATAAAGATAGTATGTTAGTATATTGCTTTAAAGATGTGGTTGTAAGTGATATAATGTGGGTGGAGAGTATTTTTTTAATGTAAAGATGCAGGTGGTGGCTGTGGAAATGAGGGTGGGCGGGGAATGAGACAAACTACAGCTGCCGCATTAGTGGGAGTCAAAATCAGTCTGGTCTTGTCCAGTTGTGAAGCCACCTTCAGACAAGGTAAGATTGTCTTAGTGGCAAACCCAAGGAATTGACTGCAAATGGGAACTGACTACAAAATGAGTCAAATCAGTAGATAAGACTGTTGTACAACAACTCTACCATGAAAGAAAAGAAAAAGTTCTGTAACACAGTGTGCAGTGGTTTACTAATGAGTGGCTGTACTATTGCAGCTCAACATGTATTTAAACAGATTAGCGGGGGGGGGTGTACGGGAACATGCATGACACACATGTAATCTCTTGCAGCCATTTCTGATGTGGATTTAAGATAGCTTACAATATTTTGTAATGTGCTTTGTCACCCCCCTGAGTTACCCTGAATATTAGTCCACATTCTTTGCAGTGATTTGTCCTGGCAGGACCTACAACAAACCAGTGGTCACATCGCCACAGTAGTCAGGAAGTCCTTCCACGTGGCACACCTCATCATAAAAGGGTTCTCATCCAGGAAAAAAGAAGTCATTGTTCCCCTCTACTCGACACTCATTAGACCCATTATAGAGTACAATGCCCCTTTTGTAATGTACCTCACAAGATATCTGCAGCAGCTGGAAAGGCCACAGAAGTACCTCACAAAGAGGATTACTGGCCTCAAACAAATGCCCTACACTGACCATCTCAAAAAACTCCAGCTTTACTCCATAGCATATTGCCTACTCTGAGGTGATATCTTCTTAACATATAAAGCTATGTCAAACCCAGAGCCGCTGGACATGCTACACCTAAAGAAATCCCAATCCCTCTGAGCTACGCACTCTAGGGACCTAAACTTTGTCACCGCAATAAACAGGACATGCTGGAGGGATAGATTCCTGTCCCAGAGACTTGCCATACTCTGGAACAGGCTACCCATCTATGTCAAGCAAAGGTCTTCATTAGCACTCTTCAAGAAAAATCTTGATAAGTGGATGGAAAATAGGAAATACACCCTGGGGATCACTTCTGTGTCTCTGCTCAACAGTGGCACAGGAAAATAACTTTCTTGTGTGCTGTAAGCCAGGGAACCTTGTTGGCTAGGCTTATGTAGGCCCTTAGGCCAATAGCCTAGTACCTACCTATGAGCCTATGAACCTATGGAAAGTGCCAAACCAATACAAAACCTGTGCAGTTAGTACAGCATGACGTCTGCTAAGCATGGCAGCTGATCCCTCATTAGTGTTGTAGGATATGCATGTTTGAGGTGTTCAACCAATCAATCAATCAATCAATGCACTTTGCAGAATATTGAAGGAAGCCACAGCTGACATACATCAAATTAAAAATGTGACCGCAAATCTTGCTTTACACCTTCAGGCTATCCATAAGACACCCCAGCAACAGAAAGAGAAGTTAAAGAAGCAGTGAACCAATGGTTGCTATTCAAGCCAAAGACCTTCAGAATCCCAACTCACAAATGTTAACACTAAAAAACTGAAGATTTAGGAAAGTGGGCCCAGAGAAATAATGCAAAATTGACTGGCCTTCCAGAAAATGTAGAAGGGTCAGAAAACAGTACAGTTCATGAGGACAGAGTTAGCTAAAACCTTGAATAGTAAATCACCTTTGGTAATTGAAAGTTCTCTTAGCGTCATACCCCATTTGACAAATAGCAACAATCCAAAACATTTCATTATAAAATGTTTTAAATTATAATGACTGAGAAATCTTCTTACACAAAGCAGGTCATTGGGGAGCAATTTTAAAATAGTGGAATGTGTGGTCAAATCAACCCCTGACTACAATACCTCTCTACATCTGAACTGGAAGAACTTAACCCCATACCTGTGCAAAGGACATGAACTTGGGTTGCAGGTTCAACTGAAGTATCCAGTAATGCTAATCATCTTACATAAATAGATTAATTAAATATACATCACTAAAAATTCTATTATATTAAAGAAGCAGCCCAATTATCTAACATAAAACTTTCATAGTTTGTCAGCCCTAAAAGTTAACAGAGATTTTGCAATTAATTCCCAGTAATTGAATTACATTTTGCAAATAAGGTCTTGTGGTTATGGGAAACAAAATTTGTTCTAGGTTCATAATTTAACTGGATGATATTTTAATTCTATGGGTGGTGAGATAGATAAAAAAAATTGTGTATATTTAATTAATCTAGTTATGTAACTTTTTATCATAGACAGTTGTATTAGACACTGCACTAGTTGTTTAACATTTAAATGGCTATTATATTTGGCACAATGGCATGTAATTGCTACATTTCTTTCATAGGTTCATAGGTTCATAGGTAGGCACTCGGCTATTGGCCCTAGGGCCTATATAAACCTAGCCAAAAAGGTACCCTGGCTTTCGCCACCAAAGAAAATTATTTTCCTATGCCCCTTTTGAGCTGAGCCACAGAAGTGATCCCCGGGGTGAATTTCCTGTTTCCCATCCAATCATCAAGATTTTTTCTTGAAGACTGCTAATGAGGAGCTTTGTTCTATATAGAGATGCAGTTTGTTCCAGAGTATGGGAAGTCTCTGGGACAGGAATCTATCCCTCCAGCGTGTTCTGTTTATTGTCGTGACAAGGTTTAGGTCCCTAGAGGTGTAGCTCGGAGGGATTGGGATTTCTTTAAGTGGAGCATGTCCAACAGCTCTGGGTTTGACATAGCTTTGTATGTTAGGCAGAGATCGCCTCTGAGTAGGCGATATGCGACGGAGTAAAGCTGGAGTTTTTTGAGATGGTCTGTGTAGGGCATCTGTTTAGGCTGGTAATCCTCTTTGTGAGGTATTTCTGTGGCCTTTCCAGTTGTTGTAGATGTCTTGTGAGGTTCATACCAAAAGGAGCATTGTACTCTATAGTGGGAGTAATGACTGATGAGTGGAGGGGAACAATTACCTCTTTTTTCCTGGATGAGAAACCTTTTGTGATGAGATGTGCCACGTAGAAGGATTTCCTGATTACTGTGGCAATGTGATTATCAAAGGAGAGACTACTGTCCACTTGTGTCCCAAGGTCTCTTATCACACTTTCGATGTTAAGTAGACTACTGCCTATGTAGTAGTTCATGGGTACAGAGTTTTCACCAAAAGGGATGACAATGCACTTTTTGGCATTAAGCTTGAGGCCATGGCTTTGACACCAGGCATCTGTCTCAGCAAGGCCCTTTGTTAGGATGTCCACATCGTTAGGAGTTTCAGTTATGGCTCCTAGTTTCCAGTCATCTGCGAACTTCATTAGCCAAAGACCTTCTGTGTTAGCCTGTACTTCAAAGAAGTAGATACCAAACAGGAGAGGACCCAGGACTGAACCCTGTGGTACTCCACTTGTCACCGGTCTGAAGTTGGATTTGGAGTCTGCTACTTTCACAGTGTGGGTTCTGTCAGTGAGCCAGTTGGCAACCCATCTTGTGACATAGGGATTTATACCTAATTTAGTGAGTTTATCTATAATTCCAGGGTGGAGGATGGTGTCGAAAGCCTTGACAAGATCTAGATAGGCTGTGTGAACCACTTTAACCTCATCTACAGCTTTGTTGACTGCTTCAAAGAAGTCTATCAGGTTTAGGAGACATGATCTGCCTTTTACAAACCCAAATTGGGTGGGGTCCAGAGTTTGGAGATTACCAATGTCTTTGTTTATAAGTTCCATGGCCTTGTAGGCCAGGCTCATTAGGCTAATGGGGCAGTAGTTCCCAGGGTCCATGGTGGATCCCCCTTTGTGGAGTGGGATAACCGTCGCTGTGTGCAATTCAGTGGGCACAAAGCCCGAGGTGAGGCTATGATTGAACATGGTACTTAGGTGGGGTGCCAGTTCATTCTGTAGTTCTTGTAGAACACAGCCTGGGATGTTATCAGGTACCATGGATGCTGTGTTCTTGACTTTGGAGAGTGTGTTTTTTACCTGTGCAGCCATGATTACAGGAACTTTGCATTCTTCCGGTAAAGAGATGGGCCCTTTAGGGGGTGAGAGTGGGGTAAAGTTAGCACTGAACCTATCTACCAGGATGTTGGCAATATCAGTTGGTTCGGTATATTTAGTGCCATTGTGCTGCAACTCAGAGCAGATCTGAGTGTTGCCATTGGGATTCCTGATATAGCTATAGAATGCTTTGTGGTTGTCTTTAGAAACAGTGGTGATTTTGTTTTTGTAACTAGCTTTGGAGGATTTTATGAGGGATCTCAGCTTCTTACTGAGGCTGACCAGGGAGTTCCTCCAATCATGGGATTTTACTCTTTTTTGCAGCAGTTTCTTTCTTCTTTTGTAGAGTTTGTTTATGGCAGGGAACCACCAGATTGCCTTCCATTTTTTGGAGGATAGCATCTTGGTTCTGTTAGGGATAGCATGATCCATGCACTCGTGTAAGTGCTTATAAAGTGCATTTGTGTTGGATTCAGCAGACGTACCTTTATTGTCCGTTTGCGTGGGTGTCATGAAGCTTGCCACTTCTGTCTTAAGAAGTGTGAAGTTGGCTTTGGAGAAATTTTTTATGGTGGTTTCCCTAATGAGGGGTGGGGGTGGGATGTGAATGTCTAGGTTGATTAGCTTGTGGTCAGATCTGACCAACAAGGAATTGACCTCTGGTGTGGAACACTAGTTGCCCATGTTGGTAATGACTAGGTCTAGGATATTGCTGCCCTTGGTGGGGGTGTGGATAAGTTGATCCAAGGAGTTGGAATTTATGAATTCCAGAAAACATTAAGCAAAAGAGTTGGTACATGAGTAGTTTTCCCAGTTAATGGTGAGGTAGTTGAAATCACCCATTATTAGGGTGTTAGGTTGTACCCTAATATTTTCCAGTGTATCAAGAAATGAGGAGTGGGAATCCTGGGGCATGGTGTGGGATCTGTTGCAAGCTACAATTTGGATTGCGGTCTTGCCCCGAGTTAGTTGCACTTGGATAATCTCGGATGCATTATGCTGAGCAAATAGCCCGGAGTATGGATATTCTTAATGAATGTGGATACACCTCCGCCTTTAGTGTTTTGGTCCAGGTTAGGTGGCCAAAAGGTGTGGTATAAATTATAGCCTGGTAATGCAGGGGTGCTCTCTGGAGCCTTGAACCAGATCCCTGTCACTGCACAGAAGTCAATGTTCTCCATTTTAAGGAGTGCCTCGAGTTAGTGCATTTTGAGGTTTAGACTTCTATCATTGAGTAGCATTACTCTCAGAGTTTGCTTGCTTGTACCTGTTATGGTGGTGAATTTGTCATTTGAACCTTGCCTAAAAAAGGTACTATAGGGGTGACAAGAGCCTTAGCCAGTATCCAGAATCCCAAGGGTGACAGGTGCATATTATATATTTAAGTGTGAACTTGTTCTCTTGTTACGCTGATATGATGAAATTCCATTCAAAAATCAAAAGCACAAAAGTGCTTATCATATTACAAATGGTTCAGTTTCATTCCTTTTTTCTGTGCTATTGTTATTTTATAAAGAAGCACCATAAATAAAAAACTCCAGTTAAATGAAAAAGACCCAGTCAGTAATAAGCTAGTGCAATTCCCTATGGTCTCACACCTGCGTTTTCCCAGAGTTTTGGGGATTCTCAAAACCCAAAAGTACATTGATGATCCCCCCATAGACCAGTGATTGCTGGAGGTGGAGCAGCCACTGAACCTTTGCTTACTTTAAGTTCATTAATCAGTAGCTAAGAGGACCCCCCCCCTTCATTCTGGACACACTAGATTTTCTAAAAAGAATCAAAATGTCAAGTGCAAATCCAAACACCATTTTTGTTATGACTGTGCTTCTCCAATGGTTGCTGCATGCTGACAGTAAAAGAGGCCCCCATCTTTCATACAACCACACTCCCAGAAGAGATTAATCTCCAGGCTGCACTACTGCAGATCTTGCATTCCAATATTTTTTTTTACCAATAAAAAAATGGTATAAGCATATTAGATGCATAGCAATGAGACGGCCAATGCACCCAGTCTGGCCAACACAGCTATGGTCAAATGGGAGGAAGAAACCATTTAGATCAGAATTCTTTTAATAAGATGGCTTGCTATGTGTAATTTATTGATGATATTTTTTTGTGGGAATCTGGAATATGAAAAGAGGTTTTTTATCTATGACAGCAACTCCATGGACTTTCTCAAATTCACTTCCTACTACAGTCTGGAAAAAGTGGGCTTGCTTGATCTTACTGTATACAAAAATGTCCTTACACCACTAAATATAAGTTACAAAATCACAAAGAATGCACATAGCAAGAGTCTCCAGCAAACTGGAGAAATTCTTAGTCTCAGAAATCTACAGAAGACTTCTTGGAGAAAGGTTTACAGCAGAAGCACCCTAATTCAAATTATATGCCTCATTAAGGAACTCAAGGACAATACTGATACCTCCCTTATTGAACCAGCAAGCAGAGAACCTATGATGTTCCTGGCCCAGAACATGGATCCCAACACAATCAGACTGAAAAGAAGCCCTTACCCTTTCCCAGGCAGGTACACAGATCCCAGTACAAACAAACAGACAAAAGCATGACCTTGATATTTTCCAAAGACACAGGTGAGACCAGAAATTGTTGAAGGACACCTGGAACATTATTACAGGGAAAAGATCACTCAGCCATGTGCTGGACTCAAAACCTAAATTTAGTTTTTTTTAAACAGTTATTTTTTAAACAATGGAGGAACAGTCAAGACTTTAGCATCTGGCTTGAGAGCAAATACAGGAGTCCAGATGGCAGCAGCAATGGACTTACAAATGTGGCCTGCAGACTAAGTTTTGCTCACTTGTGAATGGCACAAAAACAAGTCTACTTCCTAATCTCCAATAAGAGACACTTCAGCATGTCAAGAGATAATTACTCCATGTTTGGAATGCAGAGCTTTCTATGTGGGGAAAAGGATAAACAGCCTCAAGATGAAGACTACTGAGTACACTTCGAACAGAAAAACATCAGAAATCTCTTACCTCAGATCTCCACTGAGCACCCTGGGCACTCTAAGTTCCTGTTCCACATCCTTGAAAAGATCACCATTTCCCTGGCTGAACCTGGACCTAATGGATCTAGTTCAGTAAAGTGTAAACTTAAGCTAAAACTACTGGACTATTGTAATTTTTACTGAGTCAAGTATGTTGACTAATATTTTCTACCTCCTAAACCCTGGAGTTGGTTTCTGTCTGATACTTGAATCTTTCAGAGGTGTATTTTCATTTCTAGTAACACTCCTTCCGGGTGTCTTTGTATGGTTATCTTCTTTGTTAGTTTTGGCCATCATTACTAAACTCCAGGTTTATAACTAAGTGATTGTTCTTAATCCCCCCACTATAAACAGCTACTCTTTCATGTCCTGTATATCACACCACACCTACAGTGTGAAATGCTTTCTTCCAACTGAGTGTTGAGGCAGAGATGGTTAACAGTCATATGGTGTCTAACTTTAAATCTTCGTTCTTGCTGTCTCTGCCCTTTTTTGTTGTTGTTGTTTTTATTAGAGACCACATATACATAAGATCTACTTGATGTTGACTGGATGAATCATTCTGCGGTATATCTGTGGCATATCATTTCACTTGTTGTCATTTCAGTAGGTACCTATTATCAGTTTCAATCTTTCTATACCTATCACCTTTTCAGTAATAATGTTACAATTTTAAGTGATGTGTGTAACCTCACCATCCCCTACATCTCCTGATGTCTGGACAAAGCAGGCTTCTGACCCTAGTAGGTTAAAGATTCCATATTTTGTTCCAAATCAACCCACACTACAGTGGACAACTCAGGTTCAAGCTTTGGATCTGATTTGCCTTATTCAATAAGATGAAATTGCTGGACAATATTCATTTAATTATTTTATGTTCCCCTAACAATATTTATGTATTTGTTGTTTTGCACAACCATTTGTTTATAATAGCCATTCATCAGTCCTTAGAGGGTAATCTACACTAACCAATGGGACAGACTTGGTGTACTCCCATTATGAGATTACTGACACATGATTCTGCACATTATAATTAAGCAATAATCCACGCCTGGGTGTGGGTAATGCTGGATTCACCCATGGTTGGTGTGGTTTGGCCACGAGGGCGAAACCTGAGTGACCAAACAAA
Source organism: Protopterus annectens (assembly GCF_019279795.1). Taxonomy (NCBI): domain Eukaryota; kingdom Metazoa; phylum Chordata; order Ceratodontiformes; family Protopteridae; genus Protopterus; species Protopterus annectens. Next base: position 1,485,510,456 of record NC_056732.1, read on the forward strand.
GACAACCGTGGGTAAATCCAGCATTACTCACACCCAGAAGTGGGTTATTGCTATTATACAATGGCATTATTTAAGAAAACAATACTTACTTTTCTTAAATAATGGCATTGTATAATGCCTCTGTGTTGCCCTTCCACAGCTGTCTGGTATCCTGGGGCAGTTCTAATGTACTGCACATGTGTATGCTTACGCAGTACATCAGAGCAGTGTGTAAAGGAAACAATGGAGAAAGGAAGATCTCCGTTGCTTTTTTAAAGTTGTCTCGCTATGTTAAACTCGTTTAACATAGCGAGATATCTTTAAAAAAAAACAACGGAGAAAGGAAGATCTCCGTTCCCTTTTTTAAAGCTGTCTCGCTATGTTAAACAAGTTTAACATAGTGAGACAGCTTTGAAAAAAACAACGGAGAAAGGAAGATCTCTGTTGCTTTTTTAAAGATATCTCACTATGTTCAACTTGTTTAACATAGCGAGATTACAGCAACGGAGCTCTTCTGTTCTCCATTGCTGTCTAACACAAAAAAAAAGTAAAGACTTATACTAATGGAAAAAGTACAGGCAACCGGACCTTTATCCATTAGTATAAGTCAGATTTACAACAGGCACGCTGACCAATCAGCATGCCCATTTTGGTATATTAATAGGGGGTCATTGTATAATTGTAATTATACAATGACTCCCCACTAATATTCGAAAACATGCACGCTGATTGGTCAGCCCAACCAGCGTGCCTGTTGTAAATCCCACAATATACCAGCGGAAAAAGGTCTGGTCACCCGGACTTCTTTCCATTGGTATATTGTTTAAATTTTATTTTTATTTCTTAAAAAATAAAAATAAAATCTTTAGCCCCAACTCCAGACATACCAGAGAGGCAGCTTGGACAAAATACTAGGGAAATCAGGTACGTTATTTAAAATTAAACACACGTACCTGATATCCCTTGTATCTCTTCCATGCTGTCTCTCTCCTACCTCTAAACTGCCCTAAAGTTTGTTGTTTTAATAAAAACAAAAAAACAAAAAGAAAACAAAAATGGAGCAACGGAGACTTTTTTTTCTCCATTGCTTCCGTTTCAAGGCATTGATGTACTGGGTATGCATGGGAACGTAAGTCCCATACACATGCGCAGTACATCAACACAAGGAAGCAGTATACCACCAGCCACGGAAGAACAGTAATACGTCGTTATACAAAGACAAAAAGTAAGTATTTTTTTCTTAAATAATGTCATTGTATAATAGCAATAACCAACTCTGTGGTTGTGGTATATTGACATTTACCCACGGCTGGCTTTATTTAATCACTTGGGCTTTGCCCTTGTGATTAAACCATGCCAATCATGGGTAAATCTTCAATATACCACACCACGTCATCAGTTATTGCTTAATTAACTGATTCACCACACTCTGATTCCCCCTTCCATTTAAATCACCACTAGTGCACCTCAGTAAATATAGGCATTGCACTGTTACGATAGCCTTAGCTAAAACACTAAATAGCTTAGAAAAGTAATAAAGGGAGAGGGCCAATAAACTAAGACTCTATGACCCCTGGAAAATGATCCTAGCAAATTCTGTTCTGGACTTAGAAAAGGAATCCAGTTTGCAGTACTTTGTAGAAGTGCATACAAAGGAACAAGTTGCTATTTATAGAATACTTCTAGGGTCCACCCCTTTTCAGATAGCTACTATAGAAGCCACTGAAGAAGCCAATGCCCTTATGGGATGGGCCCAAACCCTCCCCAGGATTCATGAGGCTTGGTGCAAGGCCGGCGTTAGGCTTCCACCAACCGTGCAGCATGTAGATGGCGCAGTAGCGCCATATGCATATTAATGAAGGCACGCTGCCGTCACAGCGACGTGCATAGGAAACAAGCGCGAGTGCATGGGGCGTGTCGAAGTGCAGCAGGGAGGCGTGGAAATGTCGGCTATTGATGTGCAACCTAAAATGCTGAATATTACAGTTTGCCTGCAATAGTAATCACACCTGTAAGTGTCCATGGATACTGAAACGTATGCAAAGAATGCAAGACAGTTCTTGCGAACACAAGAAGCAAACACAAATGCACGTTAGCGAATACTGAGTCTCCATTCCTTGAACAAATGACAATTAAAACCATGTGCCCGTAGCCCAATTCAGTGTACATAGTAATACCAAGTGGAAGTGAAATGCATCATGTTAGCGCGCCAATAATAGCTACGTCTAGCGCAATGGTTAGGGTTACCACCTGTCCCACATTGTGAGGGATAGTACACAGCTGGGCAGTTGTGTCCATACCAAAACCATTCTAAGTGTAAAATATCCTGTGACTGTATGACATAAGTATGTCCCACATCGCATGTAATATTCACTTACAATAGTAATATCTGTATGTAGCATACCACGTTACAAGAAATAGAATAAGCAAGTATACGAAACAGACGGAGTATATAAACTGCTACAACAATAAGCCAACATGTAGGCATAAAACAAAAGTAGTATCCGTAGTATGACCATGGGTATGTGTCATCCTGTAGAATCCGATTTGTGTCCAGAAAATATCCCATGCTGGCAATATGAAAATGTGGCAACCCTACCAGTGGTCAGAGCAGTCGGACAGAAATCTGCCCAGATGCGGTCCAAGCCGTTTATGTCAGGATGTGTAAAAGTTGAACGGGTATTACCCAGGTCTACCTACCATGTCATGAAAGATAAGTACTGGCTTGTATCTATGTGCATGATGTACAGCATGTGGAAGGTGAAAAATGCCAGGGTAGTCCTCACACCCATACAGGTACCGGACATATGTAGTGTATGCAAATGTGTTCCCTTGACTGTGCCATGGGTCATAAACCAAAGAAGGGATGGATGGAGTGTCTGGAATATTTTCTAATCCACAAAGGCGAGACTGTGTTGGATGCACAATAGGTGAACTGGAGGTGTATGAGGGAGCAGCGTGTGAATCAGAAAGAAACACATAGAACAAGCATACACATCCGCAATACAACCTGACAGGCCATATTGTAGAACACAATCACACAAACATGTGAATATTAAAATGTGCGATACACATGTACAGAAACGTCATCGGCACACCCCCACAGAATGCTCTGGACGGAACTGGGCCATCCAAATGTAACACACCTGGATGCATAATTGAATACCTATCATCCCCTCTACAGCACGCAACCCGCCCCCATTCCTGAACGGCCACCAAATCCAGCCATACTCGGGCAACTAGCTTGGTGCAGCCATAGCTACACATACTGACCACTACTCATATGTAGTAGGCAGTGTCACCCTAGGCAGTGTCAGGATTGCAAAGTATGTATCCCTTGCATGCAAAACCCTAACACATTTTCGTAAATCCAAAAGAATGGATGGTCATTTCCTTGTTCAATTTTTGGATATCCCTCATGGGATACGTATCCTATGTAAACAGCAGACCTGGTATCACGACACACTGTCCACTCCTGTAGACATCTGGACAGCAGTTGTATGTGCAGTAGTGGTTTATGAAACTGTTCAGCCTCTAGATGGTTATGCAGAACCTACTACCCAGGATCAAACACCTGCCCGTGATGCACGTCTCCCCACAAGAATTATTGAGAGAATATATTGTACACAGTCGCATAGTGGCACTATGAAATAGGTTGATTAAGGTGCTGACATAAGCAGGGTACCACCTGACCCACTGTGTGAGGGACAGTCACTGTTTGGGTACGTGTGTCCTGACCAAGAATGATACAATGGCAAATGTCCTGTGATTGTAGGAAATAACTATGTACTATACGTCATGTAACAGTTGCCTAAAACAGTTATTTCTGGATGTACAATACATAAATCAGACAAGAAACAGAATAAGCAACTAAAGTGCTACAGGAATAGGCTCTCATCTAGGAAAATAATGAATGTTCTACACCCTGTACTGACCGTGGGCCTAAACAATCTTGTGTGTCCAGAATATAGTCCATCCTGGACATACGTAAGTGTGGCAACCCTACCAATGGTCAGAGCATTTGCACAATAACTGGCCAGCCTCTGAATCACCCACAAAACCAGTGACCTTTGGAGGAAAGGTGTTGAATGGCACTTGAATGACCAATGACAGTAATTAAGAGTAATAGACGCATTTAACTGCAGAAAACAAGTATTAATACATATGGCTCTGAATCTGTCAACACGTTTCAAGTTAATAGTACTACTATTGTAGAAGTGTCCATAATTGCCCCTGATTTGTCATTGCCTTGTCCCTGTCACTATTACAAAGGTCTGTACACATATGTACACCAACCAACTGTCACATATGTAGACAGTACTATTGCATACCTGTAGTGAAGTCATAAGTGATGTCCAGAATAATATTCGTCGTATATGTGACTGAAATAGTCAAATGTGAATGGAAACACACCCCCACCCTGTATTATGTAGTGGAACTACCCCCCCACATTATATTATGTAGTGCCAACATAATAATCTGGTCAGAGGTGGCCAAACCCCTGCTTCTGTAAACAAAGGTAGAATGTTAAAATCAGGACCAACTCCATCCATGTGCTAAGTCTGCCATTAAAACAGGGTCAGGGAAGTTCTAGTCACCAGTCGGACAAGCCTAAACCCAGATAACCACATGAACACCCTGACAGTCAAACACACATATGTGCCAGGGCTATAAGCTTTGGAGTTCTGAATATCCTTGGAGTGAGTAAACATGCAGCACGGGTCCAGAGCAGTAGGGAATAAGGAATGTCATATGTGTAGTACCATGGTTTTCCCAGCAGGAGAATGGATGCCTGCTGTGTAAGTGAAACGGTGAGGCGTATGTTAGGGTAGCTATGAACCATGGGTATACATATAAATGAAGCAGAACACCAATAGTGTAGTGGTTACAGCATCCGCCTAACGTAAATGCATTCCTGGTTCAAGTACGACTATAGCACATATCACTTTCTTGTGTAATGAATGCCTCTGTGCTGTAAAGCCAACATTTAAACACGTAAAGGTGAACGTGTGTTTCACATGGGGATGTTAACCGGATTCCATCAATCAAAGTGGAACCGTCATAATGAATAAGGCACACCTAAGCACAAAGAAGTGGCGGTAAACATATGTAACTCACAATAAGGATATGCAAGTGCACCTGCGCGTGTGTAAGCAGCTCCCAGCATAAGAAATGTATGTAGTTTTGTTCAGATGTAACTTATATATATATGTATATATAGCTATATAGATGTGTGTATAGATATATATCCACAGACATAAAATAAAGAAATATATATATATATATATATATATATATATATATATACGCCGAAAGAATAAAGCATACACAAGGGTTGTGAAGGGAATCTAGAGCAACTAAGGTATTATATAATGCTTGCAGCGTATGTCAGATAAAGGTGCCCAAGGGTGAGCAGAGCACTGCTATTCACACCAGAGGCAGGGTCATACCAGTGGACATAATATTGTTGAACTGCTACGTCAACATCACACACAGACGGAATTTATTTCATGTTGTGACCACCTACACATGTAACCCGTAAATGGCCGTAATCCATAACACTAGGAAAGGCATGTATGTGTAAATAATACACGAGGTGGTTCAAAATGTGTGTAGGGCCCCGAACGGTCTGGAGAGGGCAATGTGTAAAGGTGTGTCATGGCTGCGATATCATGTGGATAATGGCTGTTACATGGAATCTCAACACGGGTGGTTTGGAGGAACTATGGCTATGCCATTATGGATACAGGTGTGCCAGGGTTGGTTGCGTCGGTTCCAATAGAGAGGCTCGTGTAGGTGAGCTAGTACATAGAAGCAATTCTCAGCTAGAGCGCCTTCTGCGTGGAGACATGCATGAATGGGCATACCATCATTGAAGGTTGTGCGTCAGGGCTGGCAACTAAGCACGTAAAAGTCTATCAGCCAATCAGTAGCAGACCGGAGTTCCGCAGTGGCAACCCCTAACCGGGAAAAGCCGAAAGACACAACAATATACAGACATCAATATGTTGACGTACAGTCTCTGTAACACATGCACTCCATTTATTGAATTAAATAATATGAATGTGCACAGACACAAATACAGTAGCAGGTATACTAGGCTGTGTAGACAAGGAATAGGTCAAATTACACTGTATCACAACACACTTATCAGCGGTACTCCATACTTGAACAAAGTGCGACATCTGTCCTCTGTATAACATGCTATATACTGATTACAAGTTAACCGGAGTGAAGTGCCGGTGTCATAATGACTAAGGCAATAGTATGCTGTTGAGGCAGAGATAAAACCCAATACGCATGTGTAAGTGTGTTTCTACGGGAAATGTATTGGTCAACGGACTAGTTTACTGTACAGCAAGCAATTACGGGTAACATATGTTCAGACTGGGCATATGTTACTGGGACGTCCAATAAACAAACGTTTACCCCCACACTGCTCAGCTAGGCCGGTGAGACATACAGACACGCAATAAAGGTAAATACACTGCTGCTTTCCAAACCACCAGCAGGAAAGTACCAGTGGGAGAGATCTGCAAGGTCTACACTTTAAACATGGATAACGGGGTCCCTTGTGGGACACCAAAAATTCACTATACAAGCAGCCTATGGTCACTGAGGCGAGCAGGATGTACCTGTACATGGAACATTAGGTTGTGCAAGTGTGATAACACATGGGTTGACAAGACGTATGACGTGTGTCCCGAGACGGGGAGAGTGGGCAGTGTGTAGGGGTGTGTTCATACACCAGCTGCGCTCACAGTAAGTATGAGTCATGAGTGCTGTAGAGGGGTGTCAGGTAGGTGAATCATGGGTATGCAATAATGGGCCTAAGTGTGCAGGTGTCGGTTGGCAGAGATGTAGTAGGCATGCACAGTGGAAGTAATTAATATTCCTATGTGGGCATTGCTGATGCTCATAATGCCCAAACATGAAGAGCATATCTATTGGATAGTCCATAAGCCATTTGGGGAACACATAGGGATTATATCAATGCCCTGTACCAAATGATCATGGACGTCCATGATTATGAATCAGAATCCAACACAGTCCTAACTAAACCCCGCCAGAATTAGTGATATTAGGTCAACAGATGGCAGAATAGACGTAATGTCTGACAGCATATCTCTCTCTCTCTCTCTCTCTATAAATATATATATATATATATATATATATATATATATATATATATATATATATATATATATACATATATATCCATACATATACAGACACAGAAATATAAATATAATATTATATATATATATATATATATATATATATATATATATATATATATATATAGATATAGATATATATGTAGACTGGGCATTAGGGGCGGCTCATGCTATAGGACTGCAGAACTGCAGCCCCCCCACCTGTAAAACGAATAAAATAAATTCCCCCCACTGTAGAAAAGAAAACATAAAATAAAAACAATTTCACAAGTAGTCCTGGAACTCCTTCCTGACTGCTTAGGCAGTCCAGACCTCCATGCACACATGCGTGCTTCATTCCTGAACTCCAGACGGCTCTTGTAGGCAGTCTGGATAGTCTCGCAGGAAGACACAGATCAGCCTGTGCAGGCTGTTATGGAGGACAGACAGGTGATCAGACTGCTGCAGAGGACAGAATTACTATAGAGGACTTAGCTGTCATGAAGGATCTGCAGGTAGGGTGTGTGTAATGCCCCATTTGCTACATGGTGGTGGGTAGAGAATAAGGCTTGAACTCTGTACCTTGGGCCCAAGTGACAAGAGCCTGAATTCCCTACCCACCACCATTTGTAAAACAATTGCAGATTTTTTGCCTCATATTTGTTTTGTTTTGTTTCTCATAAAATCTGTGGTTTCTGTATTTGTGTTACTTAACATAGTCAGTAGTGCAGTGGTAGCATTATTGCCTGACAGCTAAGGTTGTCTGGTTTTATTCTTGGCTGGGGTGCCTTCTGTGTGGAGTCTGCATGTCCTCCCTGTGTTTGTGTGGGTTTGCTCTGGTGTCCTCAGTGAATATTTGTCCCTATTTTTGGACTGTATTCCCCCATTATTGGCTTCGTCCAGGTTTTTTGTGCCAAGGTTGAGAGCTATGGTGATAACTGAACTCACTGAATATGTTTGGGGGCTGTATTCCCCCATTATTGGCTTTGTTCAGGTGTTTTGTGCTAAGATTTTGACAGCTATGGTGAGAACTGAATTCACTAAATGGTAGCCATTTAAGTTTCAGTCTTCCTTTCTTTCATAAAACTGATGATTTGGCATAGTGGTATGTTGCTCTGACTGTTTGCACAGGGTCCTGAGTTCATTACTTGGCAGTGAAATATATGGTGGTAACACAGCATTTTATTCTAACAACTTTCCATTATACAAGCAATATTTAAAATGTGTCCCTATTTTTTGGTCTTTTAAATTTTGGATTTTTCCAGATTTCTTGTGCTGCAAAGTTCAGAGATGCAGCTGAGTGTCAAGTAGATTTTATAAGAAGCTGAGAGCTGCAGGGGAACAAAAGTTTAGTGCTGCGTATGCTGAGTCAGCTTGTGTTGTTAATAGCACAATAGGTGGTTTACTTGCTTTTGATGCAGAAGTCTGTGGGTTCTATGCCCACAATAGGTAAACACATTGCTCGTACTATATTGTAAAGGGGGTGGATGCTGCAGTTCTATTTGGTGAAGAAACCTAGTAACTATGAACCTGTTATCAGTTTGCCATCCATTCCCTATTGCAATATTACTAGCTTATCGTTTTTTTAATGCAACTTAGGCAATTTATTTCTCAAGGGTAACAGGCACTTTATTTGTAGATGAAACAATGAAATATAAAGTTGTTTGCTAGCAGCAACCTCTTCATTAGTTACATATTTCTTTAATGTGGAATTATTTAGATGACTTTTACTTCTTCAGAGATTTTCATATTTACTGATACTGGTGGACTGTAGACGTTTGAGTAGACATTTATGATAGAAATGTTCTGAAGTGGGCAGTTTTGTCATCATTGCTGCATGCATTTTGTTTCATTGTTTACTGGAAAAATTTTATGAATTGGGCAATTTTGTCATTATTGGTGCATGCATTTTGTTTCACTGTTTACTGGAAAAATGTTCAAAACAAATTTAAAATGCCCTCTAACAACTGTACTATATTATACAAGGAATATAATTTAATACGATCAGGAAGGTGTATCAAAGACCACATGTATGTTTTGTGTGCAAGAGGCCTATGAATTGAAAACAGCCCAAAGTTAATCTTTATCTGCCACTGGCAAAATGCATTTTCTTTGAATGTGGGTTTCAATGCTGTTTCAACGAATGTGAGTTTCAAGGACAGAGAAGTTTTAATGCTAAGTCTGTTTTCATTGTGAGATTGCATTGCTTTATTTAGCAGATGTCTTAGTGTTTGTGATGTAAAATGCAAAATAAAACTTTCAAATGAAGTCCAAATCATCATAGAAGTAAAGCAGTATGCGCATTAGTGTTTATGGTAAATGGGGTGAAATAGCCAAGTAATGGTTCATTGGAATGGCTGCAGGGGGGAGGCTCCATTCGACCATGATTTTGTGAGGGGGAAGGGTGGCAAACTCAAAGACAGCCCCGGCTGAACTATACCTCTTAACTGTCCAGACTTTCACAGAATGAAAAGATTTTGCTTCTTATTTTTGGCTTGTTCCTCATAAACTGTGTGGTTTTCTGGCAAATAATTTAGGAATTAAGTCACTAAATAATGACAGACACTGAGTTTCAGACTTCATAACCTTCAGAAAAATGCATGCTAAAGCAAGACCTGTTATTCTATCAACTGCCCCAGTTTATACAACAATTTATGGTACTGTTTATATGTTCTCCCAGTATATTTGTCCTTGTCCAGATTTCCTGCAGTAACAGGTTGAGAGGTATGTGCAAATAAATTGCCTTATAGAATTAGGCATATCCAAACCTCTCAACTGTCCCCGATTTTGGCTCAAAATGTTGCTCTTCCCCTAATAACCCTGCTGCAAAATGGCAATTTTGGAAGAAAACATGGAGGGCTTACAATTAAGAAACAACTGTAATAATCAGAGTTATAGATTACTTTTATTTCAGAAATGCATGTAGATTCTTTTATTTTGTCAGCTGCTCAAGTTAGCAGTACTAATATTTAAAAAGTGTCCCTTCTGTGACAGGTTCCCAGCTGTATTGTGTGGCTATTTTATATTTTTGCATCACATTTTCGGTCCATTTTTCATAAAATTGTGTTTTTTTGGCAAATTAGTGGCAAATCATTAAAGACTGAAGTTAGAAAATAATGACAGACGTTTGAGTTTCAGATTTCGTACCTTTCAGAAAATTCATACTAATGCAAGATGCAGACCTACTTTTCTATTATCTTTCTAAGTTTATAAGAGCAATATTTAAAAATGGTCCTTATTTTTGGGCCTTTGTCCCACTTCTTTGTATGGCTCTGTCCATATTTCTTGTTCTGAGGTTGAAAGGTATGACAAATTTGTCAGGGCCTTCACAGACAGCCAGAGACATTTCAAATTGTGACATACTTGTTGCAAACTACTTCCTCATGTAGTGACTCTGGATGTGTCCAAGCAAGGCAAGGAGCAGTTATACAGTGTAAATGTGCAGAGTATCCCCCGATCCAAGGTAGATACAAGTGCTACTTTTATTCTGTCCTTGATTTTGCAGAATGTTCTGGTTTCTGTCATATTTTTATACTGTTGATTTATGCTTATTATTACTCAGAAAGTGCCTGTTGCTCTGTGTTTAAGTAGCAATGCTTTAATGACCATCAGGTAAGCTTGTCTGAGATTGTAAGATGCAAGTAAGCTTTAATAAGCATACTGTTAAAGAATTGCCAACATTGAAAGCCTTTCTGTTGTTGCCATGCAGAGAATACTTACATAACTAGATAATGTACAAGCCTTGGGTATTGAAATGCATATGACAGTATTTGCAATAAAGGACAGGATTACATTATTTTAAGAAGCTCATTACATTTGTTGGAGACTTGCTGTCATCTTTGCAGGCTTTACCAGCTGTGAACCAAACAGAATGCAAATCTATCATGTCTGGTCCATTACCTGTACAGTAATCCTTTAAGCAATGTATCTTGAGCTTGTTTCTTGTTTGCTTTTTATTTTTTACTTTGATCATGTTTTCCCCATGAAACAATAGATAGTTGTCAGGCAGCATAATGGATAAGAAACATTTTTACAAGTGGGGGCATCACAGAGATTGCTACTTTCAGCATGTTACTTAGTACTTTAATAAAGCTGAATATAAATTATAATTAGAACTGCAGTGCAAGGAGAAGTGGTTTGAGTTGAGTGCTGCTTGTTTTTCTTATACTTGATTTTGACTGGCATTCCAGTATGTATTTAAAAAGTAATTTATTTGTTCATGCCTCACAACCTTTTTTTTCCATCTAGATATTAAGTAAGCTGTCATGCAGCCAATGTATAAAATTTTTTTTTTCTTCTACACTTCATTTTGTCTTCATTGGACTCTCATAATGACGGTTTGGCACACAGGGCAGCGTATTTAATTAAAGTTACAGTTTTTGGGTTTTGAGCATAGATCCTCCCTTTTCTAGTTGGCCACACACCTCCCCATAACCCCACCCATTCACCTGTCTCCTGCAGCCCCCCTTTGATTTGAAGTCACCAGCCACCACTGCCGGGCATATGCTACTGGGAGGTCCAAGAAACAAACGTTGCCCTCCCACACCACCCAGCTAGGCTGGTCAGACATACAGACATGCAATAAAGGTGAATACACCACTGCTTTCAAAAACACCAGCAGGAAAGTACCAGTGTGAGAGATCTGCAAGGTCTATACTTTAAACATGGATAACGGGGTCCCTTGCGGGACACCAATAATTCACTTTACATATGAACCCATGGTAATTGATGCAAGCAGGATGTAGCTGTACACAGAACAGTAGGTTGTGCAAGTCTGATAACACAGGGTTTGACAGAATGTACGACATATGTCCCGAGACGGGGAGTGTGTGCAGTGTGTAGGGGTGTGTTCATACCCCAGCTGTGCTCACAGTAAGTATGAGTCATGAGTGCTGTAGAGGGGTGTCAGGTAGGAGAATCATGGGTATGCCATAATGGGCATATGTGTGCAGGTGTTGGTTGGCAGAGATGTATTAGGCATGCCTCGTGGAAGTAATTAATATTCCTATGTGGGCATAGCAGACACCTATACCTCCCACACCTGAAGAGCACATCTACTGGATAGTCCGTAAACCATTGTGGGAACACATAGGGACTATAACAGTGCCTCATACCCGATTAGCATGGACATCCATGATTACGAATCAGAATGTCACACAGTCCTAACTAAACACTTCCAGAACTAATACATTTAGGTGGACAGGTGGTGGAATACACCTAATGATTAATGAATACATGTATGAGTCATGTACAGCATGTACCTTGACAAATGTGACTGAATACATATGCCCTGTGACTGTCAATGTGTCAGGTTAATAGAACCAATCATCCAAATGTGTCCTTCAGGGTGTTATGTAGTGTCCCTGATACAAGTGTTCATTCTCCTCCATTCGTATGTGAGGTCTGCTAGTGACGGAAAACGCATATTCTGCTCACCACCGTAGGTAAATGATAGCATAATGGTGTGGGGTTACCACCTGTCTGCCTTTGTGAGGGACACTCTACTCTGGGCAGTTGTGCCCTGCAAAATGAATGTTACGGCACATGACCTGTGATATCGGAAAAAGAGTTCATATATTGTGTGTAGTGGTGTCATAAAATGATATTGTTGTATCTGAAACAGGTACATGTTATAGGAAACAGTATTAGCAACTATAATGCTACAAGACTAACCTTAACGTATGCAAACCGGTGAAGTAGTCAGTATACTACTGGCTGTGGGTATGTGTTGCCTTGCCAAATGTGACAGCTCTACATATAGGTCCTATAGGGCTGCCACCTTTCCAAATGGCCAAAGTGGGAGCTGCTCTGTGGAAATGTTAGACGTACCAGGTCAGAACATACCTACAGCCATGCGTAGTACAGACATATACATAGTCGCACAAATCAAAGCCTAGTCTAGCAGCAGTCAGGTTGCTTATGCTATTTCACATAACATATCGACGTGTCATGTATACAATAACCGTTACATGCAACTATTATAGACACGTAGAATATAATATTGTACTGTAATTGGGACATTAGCTATGGCTAGAGTATTGTCGCGTAACACATATGCCTAATGAGGGATTGTCCCATGCAAAGTGGGAAAGGTGTTACGCCTAGAATGTGGACAATCTAAAAGATGGAAATCCTACAATAGGTATGCGGTAGGATGACCCGGCCGAGAGATGCATTTCCCAAAACACATTCACATGTCAACATTGCAGGGTATCAGTTCCCATGTATCAGGCAGATGGGAGCAGATTGAATGAGGAAGACGCATATCATATGATGACATCACTGGACAGGCCGCCGAGTCCGTACAGTCGAACGCCTGCCGTCACCTAATGTTTAGCCATACCCGATACTGTAATCATGTAGTCCGATGTAATAGGCATCGCAAAGGATCACACCCACCCACCGTGAGTGACAAATGGAAACACCAATGTCGGTGCACTTGCAAGTGAGTGAGTGAGCAAGCGGGTGTACGCGTGTTTGTCTACCAGTATGCGAGTATTGCACTGTTAAAGAAATGTGGAGTATAAACAAGTATAAGGAGCTGTAACCAGAGGTCAGCAGTGCTTAACAATGCACAAACTCACACACAACTGCTCCCACCGGCTGGAATGTGCCTTACCCAAAGGCGTCGTTCTGGACGAAAACAAGGAACCGTCCTTTGCACGTGTTGGCAGCAATACCCTGTGCACACAGCTCATGTGAATTGCCAATACACCATGGCATATATACAGACAATAGACAGTACCACACACATACCATACAGCACAGTCATCCAACAGTATAGCAAGGTACTGGCAGTTATGTCCGGACCACTGGTGTTTGTAGACCTGGCCGTTCTGTGTTTCAGTGTGTGAGCATGCCCAGTACGACTGTTACGCATGTTGTTGACTGACATTACCATCATGCCGTCATGTGTTTGAGCATGCCCAGTATGGTCAACTGGATCGCATGTGTCACATGTCCATATAGTCAGTACTGTGGTGCCGACCCCTGCGTTGTACACTGACAGGTGGCATGCTGTATCTGCAGGGTAGCTAACGGTCATGTGGCATTGACTGGTGCTACATTTCTGCACAACGTGGGGGGACATTCAACTGCATCCACAGTCCTACACAGCACCGGGGGTGGCGCACCCGACTCTCACATGTATACATTGGAAGGGGGGCACAGCTGACAGTTGTACACATTTGCGACTACTGTACTGGTATGCCAGGTACTCCATTTCAGTGTGTGTACCCACCTAAATTGCTGGTTGGAGGCATACCAGTGTACGTCAGATCCTTGCTTGAATTACCAGCATAGTGGTTTCAGACATCCTAGCCTTCACAACCTGCATCCACCTGCCTGGCCTGCTGTAGTCTGTGTGTGTGTTTGTGGGGGTTGGGGTCATCCATTGGGCATCTCCAGAGGCCATTGTATAGCATTTCCCTGTAGTGGTCTACACCTGTCCAGCTGTATGAGACTTGTGTGGGCTGTATGGACAGACATGATGTTCAGTAAATATTCTGCAGTGGGTTAGGACACCCTGTGTACTACTGGCTACTATTGTGACCCTGGTTTGTGCTACAGATGTCATGGTGCCACTATGGATGTGCACTGTCTGCTGCCCTAACAGTTGGCCACCAAATTCCCTTGTATGCTCACATCCATACCATAGCTACAGGTAAATATACATTCTAATACAACTGCCAATTGGTAGGTTGATTGACTTACCTTGGGAGTGTTCCAGAGTTGAGGATGGTGCTGGAGGGCTGCCTATATTGGATGCACACAGTTCACTTCCTGTACATGGCTGAGAACAGGTAGTATCATGTTTGGCATCCCTTGTACTGTCTGAGCGAGTCAGAGAGGGTGAAATTCCCTGGGTACCTACTGTGTCAGTGCATATGCCATGTGTTGCCTCCTTGCCAAGGGCAGGTCATACTGTGCATGCCTCCTTTCGCCGACTGGGTCCAGCTCAGGTAGTTCCTCCTCCAAGTCACACTGTGCCTGTACAGGCCTTGGCATTGGTGGGGGGCTGTGTGGCCCTGCCCCATGCTGTTCCTGCTGCAACTGTTACCGCAGGATCAGATTGTGTAGCATAGCACATACCATAACAATTTTTGTGCATGTAGCTGGTGAATATTGCAAGGCTCCATCGGATGTGTCCAGACACCAGAACTGTGACCTCAGCATCCCAAACACATGCTCAATTATATGTTTTGCCTGTGCGTGTGCCTTAGAATGGTGTAGTTGTTCAGGTGTGTGTGCATTGATGATGAGTGTCATCAGCAACGACTCCAGTGGTTACCCAGCATTCCCCACTATGTGACTGTAGGGGATGTTCATATTGCCAAAGGTGTGGTAGAGCTGCATCAGATGCCACATATCGGAATTGTCATAGCTTCCAGAGCAGACAGCACACACACATTCAGTTTAATGCCCTGCCATCGCATACGGCCTAGCTGTTGGAGGGTATGCCCCTGCAGTGACTGTAGGCCCTACCCCACTCACCGGGTGGTGCTTTGATTTGTACATGCATGCAGGCTATAGCACCCAGTACCCCAGGGTGTTCTGCCATTTGGTGGGAGAGACACATATTGCTGGCCAACAAAGCACGTGTGTTGAGGACATGTACGTGTTCACTGGCACTGGTGACATTGTGTCTGTGAACTGGTGCAATACTCTGGATGCAGATGCCTGTGAGATCCCCATGATATCCCCAGTTGTGCATTGGGAGGTACCTGTGGCTAGTATACCTAGGCCAACACATACCTTGGTATCCACTCGGATGGGTTTCCCTCAGCCTGTTTGATGTGTCAGGTGTGGCCGGCGCAGTTCACCAAGCTGCTGTAGGAGGTGTCTGTCCACCCCATAGTGCTCCATTATCTCCAGCCCATGTAGCCCCTGGTAGGTTCCCTGGGTCTGTAAAGTGTTCTGTCACCTCACTAAGGGTTGTTCATCAGCATTCACATCCTCACCACCCTGAGCCTCTTGCACATGTTGGTCCATGTTGCCTGTTGCAACCCTTCTCATTTGGTTGGATTGTGTCGAGAAATGTCCCCTCATGTATACACCGGTGGTGTAGAGTGTGGGAGAAACCTGTGTGTATGGTGTTTGGTCACTTTAACGTAGTGTTCATGGGCGGGCTGGCCATGTAATCTGCTGATTGTGCTAATTATCACCTGACTGTGCAGCCTGTTCACCTTGACTACTCCACTACTGCTGTTGTTCCTCCCAATTTCACCAGGCAGGTATAGACACACCCCTAGCTTAGGCGTGCTAAGGCAGGAGCAATCCCGAGGCACAGGGCTCCAATGTACGTACAGTATGCCTAACACCCCTCCCATGCCTTCACCTATATTCCAGTCCTGCACACGGCTATCTACACACATACTCTCTTGGGATCTACATCACACCCTGGGGATAAACGGGATTCACTATTGTCAACCTCATTTGCATAGTATTGTCTTCAAATGCATAGTCATATGACCCATACTGATCCTCCAAATTAATAACCACTGCATACTGTCGCTCAGATCGGCCCACAACTGGCAAAAGGTGACTTATTCTCACCGTATTTGATGTCCCTTGTTCTTCCCATCAACAAGATAAATGGTCTCTACATGACTAGAACTCAGGACCCTGTACATCACTGACGTGTTTTACCACTAAGCCATGGCAGATATACATACATCTGAGGTGATCATGTACAGATCATCCAGCACAGACATTCAATAGTGCTAATGTCCACACACACACACACACATATATATATATATATATATATATATATATATATATATATATATATAAAAAACTATCTATATATATATATATATATATATATATATATATATATATATATATATATATATATATATATATCTATATAAATATATATATATATATATATATATATATATATATATATATAGATATATATATATATATATATATATATATATATACACACGCACACACATATACATATACACACACAGATGTAGATATTGAATTTACATCACAACAGCGGACCACATGACACCAAAGCATTAGACAAGAATGAAAGGGAAATCACATGTGCCACCTGCATTATGTAGTGGTGTTACAATCAAGGCAAGTGTGTTATGTTGCATCACATGGGTCAGATGGTAGTAAGGGTAAGAGTAGGGCTGCTGACATTTACCCACCAGACCTATTGGCGAATGTATGTGTATGTGTCGACAGCCCAGTCTCTCGGCCGATTATGACATTTGTGGGCACTATATAGGAATGCAACAAAACACACTCAACACATCCTGGAGCTAGCCACTCACAGATACCAATGCATAGGAAACATCTGCCAAACACACACACCTGTCATGACTTGGAATCAAACACCTACCTGTCTTTTCTATCACACTACAGAATTACACAGTTGCAGAATGCACTACCAAGATTACTGGAACACAGCACTCCCAGAGGCATACTTCTAGGTTGGTGGCATCATCAGTGAAGGCAAAGATGCTGATAGGGAATGTATGGAGAGTGAGCAGTCTAAAAGCACTACTCTGTCCCCAGGCAGCTGGAAACACACACACTTGGCAGGGTTGAGATTTGAACATACACTTAACTACCTTATCACACTACAGCATTACGTAGTTACAGGATGCACTACCAACATTACTGAAACGCAGCACTCCCAGAGGCATACTTCTAGGTAGGTGACATCATCAGCAAAGGCAAAAATGCCGATAGGGAATGTATGGAGAGTGAGCAGTCTAAAAGCATTACTCTGTCCCCAGCCAGCTGGAAACACACACACTTAGCAGGGCTGGGATTCGAACATAGATCTAACTACATTATCACAGTACAGCATTACGCAGTTACAGAATGTGCGACCGAGACTACTGGAACACAGCACTCCCACAGGCATACATCTAGGTGGATGACATCATCAAGAATGGAACAAATGCCGATAGGGATTGTATGGAGTGTGAGCAGTCTAAAAGCATATTACTGTCCCAAGGCAGATGGAGACAAACACATGGCAGTGGTGTGAGCAGGACAATTGCCTATCTATGGAGCACTATTACAACACTACATAGATATGAGATGTGCCACAGACAGTACACCTTTCAAGACAGTCAACCAGTGTGTTCAATGTAGGAATCCATCCTGACGTGGGGTATGGACATCTGTTGCCTGGATGACCACTATCGCTATACAGGATTTCAAAGGTCATGCCCATACACAGAGGCACATAACTGACACAAGGTGTCACTGGGCATGCTCACACACTTAGTAGCACATGTCCGTTTGGAATGTATTATGTGTCCATCTACACAATGGTGTACAGGGCATGCTCACACACTTAGTAGTAGTGAAGGGCTGTCTTGTATGCACACAGATTCTAAACATGGAAGGGCACAGTGTGCCGATAGTGAACATTGTTAGCACGAACGCTGCACTACATATATCTGACACCGGTCGTCAGTGCTAGATGTGTAGCATTTGTAATCACAGCTGACAATCCAGATCCAACAATGGGGAATACGGACATCTCTGCAGTGAGGAACACCTGGCATATGGCACAGTTGTGCACATTAGCACTACTACTGTATACCTCAGATACAGACATGTGGGCCATAGGGCCGTGACTGACCGCTCCAGGTGTTAATGTCCCCACGTACATGAAGGCGACTCACATGTACTGACCAGTACACACTCAAGGGCCATCACAGATGTCTCAGGTGTAGATCACAGTGGTAAATGCCGCATTCTACTATGTAGCCCTCAGACATCACCATATCCTTGGACCAGCAACACACATCCATACATTAGTACAACACCATGTTACTCATGACCAGTGGACTGTACATGGGTCTACAGCAACTGTGCAGACTACACATGTACTGACAGGGTTCCATCATGTGTTATGCAATGCAATGATACCACTGTTCATAACCAGGTTGGCTCTACACATAACAGGGGCCCTGGGTCTTATACAGCTGTAACAGATAACTGTTGCTGTACACCAAAAACCACACTCATGTTTGGATATGACATACATGTAATTGTCGTGGATATGTACATGGCCCACACACACACACACACACACACACACACATACACAAAACACATATGTACATAGCATAGCTTTTGCTGTCCTCCGTGAAGACAAGTGGCTATAGCAGTCACACGCATGCACATGGAAGGTAGGTCCATGGCTGTTGAATGCTAACAGTACATAAGGTAGCAATGTTGACTGAGGTAATATTCCCTCTGTACTAGTTACCCATGACAATTATCATATCATACAACAGTCCATGTGTCATGTATGTCATCACACATGTCCACCAATTGCAATGCATACAAACATGGCTACATGACAGGAATGTAGGACCAACACACTGAACCTGAATTTACTTATACCAGGTAATACCCGTGGCACCATTTTTAAACTCCACTCCATAGCGTCCATGTTCCCCAGATGCTAGGTCTGCGGTTGAGCTGCTCGACTTGACTCATGGCTGGTCATCTGATGAAGTCTATGTATGAGACAAAAACGCATGGTGGAATATCTAAATCGTTTATGTATTTTCAAGTGTTCGTTTTTCATTCTGTTTCGTACTGTTTGTGGATTTGGTGGTTGAATAAAGCTCTATAGTGGATTGTACATCATCTCCATTTCTGCACCTTGCTTTTGGACCAACACACATGTACATGTAGTGGTGTGCATTCAGCTACCATGCATGTGCAGTAGCTGATGTATGCAGTTCATCTGTGTCTAACTACAACATGCAGTTGCAATGCAGCCCCATCACTGACACCTGTATATGGTGAAATACTGACAGTACGGTAGGATGTACATCAGGTATGGATGGATGTGTGTACATAAAGTGGTGGTCCACCTTTGCAGATGGATGTTTGCTGAAGACAGCTCACAGGTGTGTCACAAGCTGTCCTACCATAACATGTGCAAACAGTACGCTATGTTACTGTTACTTGAAGGTGAAGACATACAACCTACACAGCAGTCAGGGTGTCACTGACTGTAAATCACTTGTCACCTGTAACACTTACATCCTCCCATGTGCATATAGCAGCACAATTGCCGAAGGTAGCGTCGGTACACATAATGCGGCCAATACTGCTGCATGTCTGTCAGACGTATCATCATATAGCAGGTGTCTGATTCACAGTACTGCCATGTGTGTTTGCTTGTGTGACCATATATGCCACGTATGGTGGGGAATACATCCCAATTGTTACACACCCCTGTACACTGTTGTAGAGATCTGTACATACTGCAGTGTAGAAAGCAAGACATAGGCAGGGGTGGTGTGTGTATCACATACATGTTAGCTATCTGTATGTGAATGACATTTGTGGACTCCACAGTGTGTGTGTGTATGTATGTATGTATGGCTGTCTGGTGCATGGAGTGAGGCTGTATGCAACCATACAGAACAGACCGGATCCCTAACCCCTCATGGTGATGCAATCTACTACCCTGTTGATGCCATCAGTCTCAGCCTTACTGCCTGCCTGTACATGTTCATTCTCTGTGTGACATCATGTGGGTGCACAGTACTGTGAAGGTGATTACCACAAAGGCAGGGGTCCTCACCTCAACACTATCAAGTATGCGTTATAGTGTTATTGACCCCGTGAGTG
The DNA here is from genome assembly GCF_019279795.1 of Protopterus annectens. Lineage (NCBI taxonomy): Eukaryota > Metazoa > Chordata > Ceratodontiformes > Protopteridae > Protopterus > Protopterus annectens. The sequence goes on from NC_056732.1 coordinate 1,485,531,233, forward strand.
TGGGCATGTTACTGTGTGTGTCTGTGTATGTCTGTGCATGTTCTCATCCTGTAATGTGACAGTGTATTACTGCTACACAGTGAGGCCTCATGCTATCAACTGGCCTCTACCCTTGACATCAGCCAGACCACTGTGTAAACCCCCTGCACCATGTCACTGTACCTGTGATGTGACCCTGTATGGATGTCACATCTCTAGCCACTGTAGCCTATTACACAGCTCACATGCTTCTGGTTCAGTAGATGTGGACATCTGTGGAATGGTAGCCTTTCTAACAGTGAGGCTGAGGCTACGTATAGCATGCTGGTATTGCCATACATGCCTGTGAGTACTCCACATTTACACATGGGAAACTGCAAACACTGGTACTTATTGGCACATGCAATTAGACATTAAGGAGGGAAGCAGGGCATCATTACCAACATGCTGTTACTGTTGTTACCAAGACACGTACTGTGAACATACAACAATGCATTCTAACTGCAAACACTGTAACATAATGGCACATGCAATTAGACCTTAAGGAGGGAAGCAGGGCATAATTACAAATATGCTGTTACTGTTGTTACCAAGACACATACTGTGAACATATAACAATGCATTCTAAACCTGTACTACATGGTATGTCTGCTGCATGTCAACAGTACACAACAAATGTAATATACACCTATCTCACTATTCTGTTCACCCTGTGCATCAGACCATATGAGCATGTCCCTGCACCGATGGTGTGGATGACAGGGATGCGGCACAGGCATCATCATATGCACAGGGTGATAATGTTTGCCAGGGGCATAGGCTGCACCAGTGGATGACATTATGTGTGTGGGTTAGGGCCGGTGATCTGATTGGACATGTGTGGTTGTCATGCATGTGGGTGTTGCGGTGCCCTACAGATGTTTCTGCTGTGTGCGTGTATGTGTGCACACAGTTCTGCCATGTGTCCGGCCTACACAGGGGTATTATTGATAGCTCCAGATTGTACAGACCAGGATGTACAGCTCACTGTGTCCGGCCACGGCCACGTGACCTGTGCCTGCCAGGGGTTGCACGGGCACTACCTGGCAGAGGTACAGATTGGCTACTGTCCGATGACACATGTCTACTGTAACCGTGTCCCCGCTGGGAACGTCCAGGGCCACGACCACGTGGCCTGCTGTGTCCTGGTGTGGAGAGCACAGCACCAGCTGCACTGCTACTGCTACCAGCACTATGGAGTGGGCATGTGAGGTAGCTCATTCACGTAGACCTGCACCAGGTGGTGTAGCTGGCCTACGTCCATGTGGCGTATGCCTCACTCCTACCAGATATTCCAGCACAGACAGCTCAGACTCGCGGATTGCCATGCCATGGTCAAGGATTCCAACCATGTCACCCAATCGCCTGTCCAGAATGTCAGCAATCTGCTGTTGAGCATTTGCCAATACTTGGATGTTGTTGTTTAAAGAATGGATAGCAGCCCTCTGAAGCCTCTGCCCTTCTCTGTTCTGCCATTCAGCACGTGCCTGTGCTGACATTACAGTGTGAAACATGCGTCTGGTGACACCAGCTGCTGCGTTCTGTCCTGCAGGTGCATGTCTGCCAGAGGTCCTCCTACGAGCAGCACTGGCCACATGCCTGTGTGGTACATCTGCAGTCATTACACTGACACCATGGTGTGGTAGCCACCACACGTTCCTGTTCCAAGCTAACACATGCTGACTGTCCTTCCTCTATGGCTACTGGTGATGGGGTATGTGTTGGCATGAGAACTGTGTGCAGGGAAGAGGGGGATATAGCTGGGATGGCAACTATTGGCACAGATTCAGCCCCTGACAACCCTGCCTGTACCTCAGGCATATGTTCATCACTGCTAGAGTCTGTGGGGACACTAACATCAGATGGACCGCAGGAGGGTAACACACCTACATCACCTGTGAATGCAAACAAAGACTCTAAATTACAATAGAGACACACGCACAGACAGAGACACACACACACACACACACACACACACACACACACACACAGACAGGGACAGAGACAGGGACAGAGACAGACACACAGAGAGAGAGAGACAGAGACACAGACACACACACACACAGACAGAGATTGACAGAGACACAGACACACACACAAAGACAGAGACAGACAGAGGCACAGACACAGACACACACACACACACACACACACACACACACACACACACACACACACACACAGACAGAGACAGAGACACAGACACACACACACATACAGAGAAAGTGACAGACAGAGACACAGACACATACAGAGACAGAGACACAGACACACACACACAGGCAGACAGAGACACAGACACACACACACAGACAGACAGAGACAGAGACTGACACGGACACAGACACACACACACAGAGACAGACAGAGACACAGACACACACACACACAGACAGAGACAGACAGAGACACAGACACACACACACAGACAGAGACAGACAGAGACAGAGACAGGGACAGACAGAGACACACACAGACACAGACACACACAGACAGACAGACACAGACACACACACAGAGAAAGAGACAGACAGAGACACAGACACACACAGAGACAGAGACAGACAGAGACACACACACACACTGACAGAGACAGAGACAGACAGAGACACACACACACACAGACAGAGACAGACAGAGACAGACAGAGACACAGACACACACACACACACACAGACAGAGACAGACAGAGACACACACAGACACAGACACACACACACAGACAAACACAGACACACACACAGACAGACACAGACACACACAGACAGACACAGACACACACAGAGACAGACACGAACACAGACACACACAGAGACAGACACACACAGAGACAGACACACACACACACAGACACAGAGACAGACCATGCATGTGATTTGACAGATGGCATGCAGCATGCATGTGATACAGCAGACGGCATGCAGCTCAGACATTAATAGTGGTAGTTAGCATACATCCCTGGGTTGCACACAACAGCAAGCAGGTGTCATATCAGATGCCATGCATTTCACACAATAATGGTAGTAAGCTTGCATCCCTGTGATACACCATGTGGACCAGCACAGGTTAATAATACACATGGCTGATGTGACCTTGACATTAACATGTAGTATGACATGTAATCTGCTGACGTGTGCATTGACATGCATGCATGTCTGACACAATGGTATCCTGACACATGTACAGCGGTGTAATGGGTATCACATTGCACTGTTGTCTGTATGCCCTACAGAAAGAATGCACTTTTAGCAGATGTGCATGAGCACTGAAGGGTAGTATGAGGCGTCTACAATGCTATACAGTGTGAAGTACAGACACTGTGCCATTGCATGGCATCATGAGGTGTCTATATTGCTATACAGTGTGGAATACACACAGTGCATAGCCATGACTGCGTGCATATACATTACATAAATACTGTGGATTGTGACCCACGTCGCTGAGGTGTATACACATTAAACCATGCTGTGTCATGTGACAGGTTACCAGAAGACTTATGGATGACACCCCTACACAACTACTAAAATGTCTTAGCTGCCTGGCAACTGTGTCCACACATGGCAGATTTGTCAATACGCCATGTCCCACATGACATTTATGTACCACACACATGAGGTGCACGGCTGACAGTGATGTCCAACAGCAGCAAGGGAAATGTACGGTATCTGTGGCCTGATGTGGTGTCTATGTCTGTGGAAGCTGTACAGGTGACTACTGTCATGCTGTGACACAGTCATGATGTTCAACACATCTTATATGGTCGAATTACGTGACACCTCCACAAGCTGTGCACAGGCTTTTAGGATGGCCAGTGTTTCACATCAACTATATAACCATTCAACAAAGGCTATAGTTGGACCATGTGTGGACAATGTGCAACAGGGTGTATACACATCACATTTACTGTGTGTTGCTACATGTCTCTGGCCATCCTCCATGGCCATGTGTGAACATGTGTTGGCCAATTGTTTGTGATGGCCATCTATCTCACATGTCTGTGTTGTCCCATATGACATACACCCATAGATGTCAGATACGTCACTGTCGACAGGGTTATGCAGACATAGGGTTGTATGTTTGGTATGTGGGGTATGTTTTATGGGATAGTGAGACAATGTTGCAGTCAGAATGCTACATGTCTGGGACATGTCAGATGGCACATCACAATGTGTGCACCCATTGCAGGGGCATATTTCACAATGGTGAATCCTGTGGGCTGCCCATATCTCAGCTCACTGTGTGGTACTGTTTGTGTACCACACATGTGTTGTTCCAATGTATAGTACATATTCCTACATTGAACAACACCTCCACCCTTGTATGCATAGCTGTCCACACATCTAGCAATGACAGATACTGTGGTTTCATGTCGGTGTTTCATTTAGTTTGTATATATTGCACATGGGTAGCCAGTGTGATTGATGACAGATGCGACCTGTATATCGTGACTGGACCATACATTATGTGTACATGTGTTAACTGGCCACATGGTGAATAGATCTATGCATTAACATGCCTGATACTGATAACTGTCTCACTAGCAATGGACAGCTGTCTGTGCGGCACACCAGAGGTACCCATATAGGGGTGACACAGCAGTTTGATCATTATCCATGACTGTATGACAGCTACAGGGTGCACTGTGCATGTTAATATGTTCGCCTGTACAATAGCATATAGTATGCAGTATGCACATGTGTGCATACACACGGTAGCATACTATAGTATGCAGCATGTGTGTAAACATACCTTGCATATGATGTTACATTACATATTGTACAGTGACACATGCAACTAAATGGAATATAATAGTTATATGTGCAGTAGTGACTTACCAGGCAACTCCAGGCTCGGTGGTTGGGAGACACCCACCTCCATGATAGCAGCTAGTGTTTGTGGATGCTGTTCTGAGGGAGTCCCCAGGCTGGCCAGTAGCTCCTCGGTAGGTGTGAGTGGGGGCAGGGTTGGTGGCCCACCACCTGTCCTACCTTGTTCCCTGGCAATTGCATTGGCACGCTGTTTCGCATGTCATATCAGGTCCGTGCAGTGTCTGCACACCTGCTGGTAGGTGCAGTTATGGCCACCCACATCATTAACCCTCCTGCGAAGTTCCTGCCACAGGTCGTCACACTGCTGGGCATGCTGTGGCACATGGCTGAACAATACCTCATAGTTATCATGGAGGTACGGTATGAGGGCATCATCTTCCAAGCGGCTATACGCTGGCAGGCGTGAACGAGGCATTATCTGGAAGACATAATGATGGAGACAGGTCACAGTATTACAGAGATGTACAGAGATACAGCTGCACATACATGTGTATTAAATCTGGTACATATGAACAGTTATCTTTGCAAATCGTCATGACACTGACACGACTGACATGTTTGTGTCACACACATGTAACACCTGTTGTGCATTGGATATCATCACCATATATGTGTGTCACCTCATTACATTGCTCATACTCCATGTGAATGCTGTCTTCATGTGGGCATGTCTGTTCACCTGTACTGGTGTTCTTACCTATCAGCACATGCCTGGATGTGTCCACAGTAATGCTGTTGACCTTGATGCTGTGTATATGTCACATATCAACACATACACTGCCTTAAGGGACATGAGCAGTGACAATGCAGACATGCGCACGGAAACCTTTACATGCATGTGTTTTGTCATATACATCTACACGGCACTGTACAGCAGTTCAACATCCTGCCACGTATTGCCTGTGTTGCACATGTGATGCACATGGGACAATGGCTAGCCGGATGTTATTCGCAGGGATGGTTATCAACTATAGCATGTACGGACAAGGTCATGTGGTAGTGTGTATGCCCTGGGCCATGTATGGGCATAGGATGTGAGGTTTTCTAGCTGTATCCGACAGCCATGTTGCCACCGCCAGGTGCATCAGTGCCACATTACTGATCCAGACAGTTAATGATACATCTACCATGTGGTCATCGCACCATGTATGACAGAGATGACATGTGCAGCTTTGATGGACAGGGTTGCATGGTATGGCAGGAGTTTGTAACATGTATGGCACAGGGATCTGTCCAGCATGTGGCGATCCTTGTAGCAGGAAGGTGGCTGTCCATGACGTATGTCTTTCAGATCAGGATATGTACGTGTAGCATGTCCAACATCAGAGTGTTGCACATGTCTTTATGCAAGGTAGCCACCATGCTGCATAGTAGAGGTGAGGATTGTGAAGGCTGGTGTCGCCCATCCACGCATGGCCAATACCCCTTAAAGGTGATATGTAATCCGATATTGGTCACCCGAGTGCTGAGTATGCCTATCCAATGATCTCCATGCTCATGGATGGTACCCTGTCATGACTTGGGTACCTCATATGACTACCTAATAGGCCTGGAGATGTCACCATCTCAGGGAGGTAAACTACACAGCACCATCCCTTACACGCAGTGTCCATAATGTTGACCGCTGCCTAGGTGGTAGTTAATGGGTACAGAGTTATTAACCTAGCGGTGACAATGCTATAAGCAGCTGTCAGACTGTGCACATATGTCATGCACCTCACCCACAAAGCCCATTCTGTATGTTGTCCACAACACTGAGACAGCTATTGCTCCTAGGTCATGGCCATTCACATCCTTACATAAGCAGATGCCTCCCATTTGTCTGTGTGGTATGGGCTACAATAAGGGAGGAGTACAAAACATTAACCCTGTTTTACTGTAGCTGCCACTGGTGTGATATGCGCATGTCACTCAGACACTTTGTGTAGTGTTGCTTCTGTCAACAGGCCACTGGTAGAACACTCCTGTGACATACGAAGGTACATCTAGTATACTCAGTGTAGCTGAAACACAGTATGGGTGATGATGTCCTATGACCTGTCACAGGTATGCTATGCAGTGTGAAATATTCCGTACTGTCATCTACATCTGTACTGCTAACATCTACGTTTATTAAGGTTCATGGACTTGCAGACCATACTCAGCAGCGTAGCAGTGCAGTGCCTCCCATTATGACTGGCGTCTCCAGTTGTGGGTTGCAGTGGGTTTATATTATCTAACACCCTATCTGTATTGCATATTCATGCTCAGCACTTGTTCTGAATATGTAAGCACTTCATGAACTACTAATTACTATAGCACCCATTCCAACTCATTTCCTACAAGTACACTGTTTGTCCTTACATTTCCTGCTTGCTTACAGTACAACAGCTGTTGTACAAACGTGCCTCACATATCTTGTGATACATGGTTGAATATACAGGCATGTTCAAGTGTCAATTACCAGTGTTATTGCCTCTCTATATGATGAATATGGCAAACATGAGGCAATATAGCAATTGTCTCATGTACACAGTCAATGCTCACCTCCCAACATACGACACTACAGCCTGTGGGAGATGCACATATGTTGTCATGCTGGGGGTAATGCTCTCTCCAACCCAGACTGAATCTGACATTCATGTGGGGATGTTAAACATTTGCAACACACCCCACTCATCACACAGTCTCACTAGATCTCCACCACCACAGGCCACACATAGTATGACTATGGCATTTGCGGAACCTCTCCATACTCTCTGTGTAGGCCACAGAGGAAGCCCCCATCACCAAACACAACACTGATTATTTATAGCCCACAGACTCATGTGTGCCCATCAACTACAGCCAATAGGGTGTTATAACATACCCAACACACTAGTCATAGGTGACTTGTAGGCAGTCACACTGATGTCCCACTCAGCAGGCTACACTAGGCGATAGTCGCTTACATCTGGCTGTCGGGTAACAGGATCCGCAACATAACCTATGCACTCATGCCACACCTCACCAGGTACAATTTGACTGTTATTCTCCATGTTAGTGTGACTGCCCTGAGATGTAGCTTCCTGGACTACATGTACCGGGACATGCAATAGCTCTCCAGTCTTGTAGCCCAGGAAGGTATCGCCCAAGCCCTGAGAAGCATTCTGCATTCATCCAGACTGATACCACTGTACAATGACTGAATGTTTCACTTCAACAGTTGCCTATGCTTCTGCTGTCATTCCACAGGCATCCAGTATCTGTCTGCTTTGAATGACATGGTCGACAAAACACGATGCTTTGGCACAGATGACCTGCACCTCTCGGCCCTGGGATTACGGATAACATGTAAGGCTCTTGCTGCTCCTATACTGCCTGTCTTGGACAGTTTCCAATAACATATTCACCACCAGAACAGGAACAGGCAAGCAAAACCTGAGGGTAATGTTATTCAAAGCTTGACATCTTCATCTGTAATGCACTCAGGCGAGGCACTCCTTATAATGGACCACTTCAATATCTCTGCAGTGACTGGGACCTGCTTCTAGGCTCCGGAGAGCACACCTGCACTGACAGGTTATACACAGACCACACCTTTCAGTCATGTAACCAGGAATGGAACACCCATGGTGGAGGTGTGTCCATATTTCACAAGGATGTACACACCTCCAGGCTGGTTACTTAGCACAATGCATCAGAGGTAATCCACATGCAACTAACTGTGGCCAGAACTGCTATACACATTGTAACTTGCTACGGATTCCACACCATACCCCATGGTTACCGGCCCTCATTTCTTGGTGTACTGGACAGTAGGGTTCAGACAGGAACTACTGATGTGAGACTGACACTACCCCACACTTAACTGGGATACCTACTCATGTACCGACACATTAGGCCAATGCTTTCTGGGATTCATAACCTCCAATCGGCTGGATCAACCCATACACACCACCACCACGGCCAACAATATCCTAGACATGGACATTACCAACATGTGACTGGTGATCCACACCTGGGGTTATCCCCTCGTTGGTAGCTTCCGAATGTATGCTAATCACCCTTGTTATCCACATCCTGGCACCACACCCTTCATGGAATACACAGTACAATATTTCTACAAGGCCAACTTCAGACATCTTATGACAGCGGTAGTAAATGTCATGACACCCGTGCAGATGGACAATGTAGTTACAAATGTTGAAACATACACCACTGCACTTCATTAGCACTTACACGACTGCATGGATCATGCTATCCCAAACAGAGCCATGATGGTACCCAGCAGATAATGGATGCCACTCTGGGGGTCCAGTTCCATGGACATAATGTACAACAAAAGGTGGAGGATGTTGCAAAGTGGAGTACAATCCCATGGGTGGGGTAGCTCCCTGGTCAGCCTCAGTAGGAATCCGGGATCCCTTATCACATCCTCCAAAGCTAGCTACGTAAACATTACTGCGACACATTCCAAGGACTACCACAAAGTGTTATGGAGGTATGTCAGTACTCGATGGCAATACCTACATCTGCTCTGACATATGACGGTTAGGCAGGAACATTACAGAACCGACTGATATTGGCAACATCCTGGCAGATAGGTTCAGTGCTAACTTTACACCCCTCTCACTCCCTACAGGGCCAAAATCTATACAGGAACAATGCAGAGTCCCTGCAGTCAGAACTACGCAGTTCCAACCTGCACTCTCTAAGGCCTGGAACACAGACTCCATGTGACCGTCCAACATCCCAGGCTGTGATTTACACAAACCTCAGAATGACATGGCTCCCCACTTGGCCACCAGATTCACTAATAGCCTTGTATCAGGCATTGTGGCCCCTGAATGGCGCACAGCAACAGTTATCACACTCCACACAGGTGGTGCCACAATGGACCAGAGGGACTCTTGCCCTATACGCCTGACTGGACTGTTCTGCAAGGCTATGGGGCACATCATCATGGAAGTCATTCACAGAGACATTGGTGGGCTCCAGACCTTTGATACCACCCAGGTTGGATTTGTTAGGGCCAGACCATGGCTCCTACACCTGGTGGACTCCTTTGATACAGTTACCAAGGTAGTTGATGATGGTAAGGGGGTCCACACAGCCTACCATGTCCTCTCACTGGCTTTCAGCACCGTTCTCCATTCTGGTATTGACAACATACACATCCACCTGCACATCAACCCCTACATCTCGAGATGTTATGCAAAGTGGCTCACAGACAGGACCCACACAGTGAGGGTAGCATACCGTAGTACCTACTGTAATTCAGTTACACTTGGCATACCCCAGTCCTCAGTCATAGGGCCTCTCATGTTCAGTATATGCTTCCCTGAGGTACAGACTAGCACAGAGGGACTTTCCCTGAATAGGTTTCCAGGCGACTGTAAACAAGGAGCCATGATTGATCCACCAGCTGATATAGACACCCTCCATAAGGGTGTCACTGTGACGGATACCTGGTGTTGATAACATGGCCTCAAGCTGCATGACACAAGGTGCATAGACATCCCCTTTGGATTGCACCAATCACCCACTGACTATCACATAGGTGGTAGTCCCCTACATACATGTGACATTATACGGGATCTTAGTACACGCGTATATAGCACCCACTCCTTTGATAACCATATTGCCAATGTGGCGTGGATATCCTTCTATGTGGCCACCCTAATCTGTAATGGGTTTGTAGCTGGAACAAAGGCACCCATTGTACCTGTATACTCCTGACGTATGAAACACTTTCAAGGGTACAACACCCCTTTTGGGGTGTACCTTACAGAACATCAATGGCTTTAAATACCACAACATTAACACACCATGAGGATTATTGACCTCTGAAGGATGACGTATGCAGCACAACTACAGACACCACAACTGTACACATTTGCATACTGCATACTCAGGGGTGACCTCTGCTGAACATACAGGGCCCATGTCCTAAACAATATTGATGGATATACTCCACATAAGCAACATAAGCAAAAGCCACTGAGAGCAACATGCTCAGGGATATGTACACAAACACAACGATGAGTGGGACGTGCTTGAGGGATACATTCCTGAACTGGACACTCACCATGCTTTGGAACATGATTCCTATGTACATCAGGCAGGGACCCTCACTAGCACTCTTCATGAGATACCTCGATGGGTGGATGGGAGACAGACATGTACACCAGGGATCACTGCAGTGGCTGTACTGTACACAGGTGCAGGTAACAAATGGCTCTGCTGTTCACAGACACAGAACACTACCTTAGGGAGGTGCCGCCAGTGAAAACACTGTAGTTGGGCTTACAAATGGACCTGGCCAGACAGCATAGTACCTAACTATGAACCTGTGAAGCTATTACATGTACTTTGTGCATGGATAATTGAGTAGCTCTTCCATTTCAATTAGGTGTCATGCTGTTACACTGTCCCGTGACTACAAGCCATATGTATCCTGTTATTGTGTATTGTACATGCCAATAGACATACCTTTTGTTTGCATGATATAACAGTTATGCTGTGTAAAATATCTGATATATCTACCTACAATACTGTACATTACACATATTTTAAACATTATCCCAAAATGAAAACCATACTTGCACAGCAGGACCACCTTATGCATGTTATTCTCGTTATATGCCCATACACATGCCTACTGTGACAGTATATCAACATATACTATCCCCTGTTATGGCACATACTTGTTGGACAAACCCTACCACTGACGGTGCGTGGTGTGGAATTGTTTGTGTTTAAAGCCCTTATGTAGCATCCCTTGTGGTGTATGAGATGTTTACCTTATGGCCCACAGCAGGACACACAAATTCTACAAGCGTTACTATGCTCAACAAGACATCACTACATAATACCTTTCCCCACTTTATGCATTGCGTACACTTTAATTAATACAGAACAGGCTCTACATGCACTAACATACTGAGTGTTCTACATACCTTGTTAGCGTTCCGAGTCTTCGTAGATATCTGTCTTACACCTTTCCTGTTTAAACAGTTCTATGGTATGAGCATATGGTTTGAATGTATGGCAAGGCATCCTTATATACGTAGATACCTGTAACATGTGGTATCCTGCCACCAATTGGTGTTCCTGAGTAAATTATTACATGCACATCAGCTGTGCAGCTACTCCATTCGCCAATTACGTGGCAACAGTGGGGTATAATTGAATACTCCACTTGGGCGTTGGCCTTTTGCCCTACCTTCGAGGGAGATGGCCTGTATGTTTTTGTTGTGAGGAATTGCAACTGCTATTTGGAGAGACACAGATATTTTGAATTCATGTCCCCCGTGGATTGTATGTGATGGCTAGAGTATGTGGTTCTACATGTGAGTGTACCTGTCATCTCAACTGTCTGATAAGGGACTATTGCAAACAAAACCTGTAACATCGCCGTCTGTTCCATTATACAACTACGATTTCACATGGCGCCATTACAAGTGTGTCTCTCACAAGGTATGTTAACACTTCTGCAGATATAATTGAGTGAGTGGATGTTTGTGATGTTATTACAGTCTGTATTGCAATTGTTTTGGGTGTGGGGGAGATGTAGGTGGGTATACATAGCATATACAGGTTTGTGGGGACTGCATTTATACATATTCCATATGTGTGTGTGGGCTCCTTCCCTAATTGAAGACCTATCATTTAGTAGACTAAAACTATGGTTGTTGCAGGCTTATACATTGAGCCATTGTTAATTGGTTCCTATGTAGCATGCAGGTGAGGTTGATACTTCAATCCCTCCAGAAATACATCGATATGTAAGGGAATGTTACTAAATGACAGCTGTCTCGTGTATTTCTGTCACATATATTTGCACTCATTGCAGTTGTGTTGGTGACTGAACCTCTTTGGCTTGGGTTGCCACCTTTTCAAATGGCCATAGTGGGACATTTGCAGGACACACATCGGTGTTTAGAGGCCGACACATACCCACTGTTAGTACACAGGATAGAACGTACTTTTATCCTAAATACATACTTATTTTTATAGCACTTTAGCTACTTATCATGTTTCTTGCAACATTTATGTATTTTAGATACAGGAATAACTATTTAATGCAACTATTACATAATATATGGGACATAATTATGTCCTACAATCTCAGACATTTGCCCTTTTTAATATTTGTTGTCAGGACAAAACTGCCCAAGGAGGGGCTGTCCCTCTTAAAGTGGGACAGGTGGTAACCATATGCCTACGGCCAGCTATGACCACACCTACCGTAATGATCTACCTCCGAGTTAGCACTAACAGACACATGATGCAAACATGCACACACACACACACAAATTACAGTCCCACGGAAATGCACATGGCACCCTCAACACACACTTACACAGACTACAGCAATCACAAACACACTTGAACACAGTACCTACCTAGACCACAGCACCGGCAGCGATAACTAAATGTCCCTTAACATCATGATAATATTACTCGCGGTTCTACTGTTCCGGTACTGTCGTCTTTAAACCTCATGATTACGCGTGTCAGTATGTAAAACATTCAGTAGTTGGCAGTATCCTATTTATTTGTACCTCCATGGTTGTGTACATGTCGTTGACCTATCTATATATTTGCAGATAAAGGTGAATCCGTATATATCGACATATATCTCTCTATCACCCTTTCTATCTCTATTAGATATATATATATATATATATATATATATATATATATATATATATACACAGAGAGAGAGAGAGTGAGAGGGAGCGTGAACACACCTTTCATTGTGTACATGGTGGTGTATACTGTTTCCTGAACTCCGCACATTTGTGTTTTAACCTGTCACAATACACACCTGCTGTTGGTACATCTCGGGTAGCTTAGTGTTAGGTGATTGTGTACATGATTGCGTGTTCTACTCCTGGCAGTGGTCGTTTTACCTTTCAGAGCAGGCACTATTAGTACAGGGGTGAATAATGCTAGTTTCTCCTGTTCTGGACATCGTTGTCTGTGATCTGCGCGATATTCAGCAAAGCTTAGCCCTGTTTCCCGCATAGCCGTATAGTCATGTTTAAACAACGCTTACCAGCACTTGCCAATGCATAAACCCACTAACATGTGCTAAACCTGATCTGATGATCTGCATCCAACATCCATTATTCGTGCCTTCAGGATTACGTAACAGCTCTTGCAGGACGTGGAACCGGGAACATGCACGACAGTCAGTGCCTTTACCACTTGGGCATCTGGGATTTGTACACGTGTTTTGGTGTTTTGTATGTAGACTGTACTATGGCTGTTACTCCATACTGCAATCAAATGTGTAACTCAGTTAGTTTACATATGGATGAGACCTATTAATGGTATGTCCAAGTGATGTTTAATGGATGTGCTCCAGCATTGGGAATCTATGTCACAGAGAGCCACACACTATAATGTGCTACACCTTCACACAACCATAAGTGGAGCATGCTGGGGTGACAGATACCTGTCATGGGTACTCCCCATGCTTTGCCACTACATCCCTGATTACATTATATGGAGCCTCTCTTTAACACACCAGGGAATCCATGCAGAGTGTGTGGGGAACAGTGATTACACACATGGATCCCGCAATTGGCTCTGCTCCACTGAGGGACAGTTGGTTAAACAATGTGGTGGTGACAGCAGACTCTGTTTGCCTCGGCTGATGAATGGCCTCTGATAATCGGGCATGTACCTACCGATGTACCTAGGAACCTATACAACATATGCTGTTAGGTGCGTGTACTGTTCAGGTGTTGACTTTCCTTGTTCCAGTAGCTGTTGTGTGTGTAATGGTTGAGGGCTGCCTATGTAGGATTCACACAGTAGGCCACCTATACATCACAATTTACAGGTGGTCGTGTGTGTGTGCCATCAAGTTTACTGTGTGTGCAGTTGGAGAGGTGTGTCAATCCGTAGGGGCCTACACTGTCAGTGTATGTGCTATACGTTCCCTCTTTGCCAAGGCATGGGCATATTTGTCACGCCTCCGTCTGCCTACTGGGGCTGGCACAGGGTGTTCATGGGCTGAATCCCTCTGTGCCTGTGATGGCCTTGGCAATTGCGGTGGGCTGTGAGGGCCTTCACCATTATGTCCATGCTGCAGCTGTTTCCGCAGGATCGTATTACGTAGTATGGCACATATTATGAAGATGTGGGCACACGTGCCTGGAGAGTACTGCAAGGCTCCACCAGATATGTCCAAGCAATGGAACCGTGATTTCAGCATCCCAAACACATGCTCTATGATGATTCTAGTTTGTGCGTGTGCCTCATTATGGCATTCTTGCATGGGTGTGTGTGCATTTCTGATGGGAGTCATCATCCATGGCTCCAGTGCATATGGCCATATGGGATGTTCCCCCTGACAAATATCTGATACAGCTGTGAGACATGCCAGATGTGGGAGTCATGGTAGCTTCCAGGGCTGCCAGAACACACATCCATGATAATGCCCTGGGCATTGCACATGACCTGGCAGTTGATGGAGTGGTATCCCTTGTGGTTTATGTAGTGCCTACCATGCTCACTGGGTGGTGACTTGATATGTATGTGCGTGCAGTCTATCACACCCAGTACCTCCGGGTAGTGTGCTACATGGTGGAAGAGATGCATATTGCTGGCCAACTCCTCCTGAGTTTGGGGGAAGTATATATGCTCATTGGCATGTGGTAACATGGCATGCAGGAAATGGTGGAGTACCCTGGATGCTGATGCCTGTGAGATCCCCATTATATCTCCAGTTGGCCTTTAAAAGTTACCTGTGGCTAGTATTCTCAAGCTTACACATACCTTCGTGTCCACTGGGATGGGTTCCCCTCTGTTGTTTCTGGATCTCAGGTGTGGCCAGCACAGCTCAACTATTTGCTGTAAGATGTCCCTGTCCACCCTGTTATGCTCTACTATCTCCAGATCATGTAGCCCCTGGTAGGTTACCCTTGGTCTGAACACTCTACTCCTCCTCTGGGGCCTGCGGTGGTTGTCAGCATCATCCTCCACAACACCTTCAGTCTCTAACACATGGTGATGAATCACAGCTATGGCAGCTCCCAACATGTACATTGTAAAAGTTCCCCGTCTGTTTACACTGATGGTGCAGTGCTTGGAAATACACAGGTGTGTGTGAGGTGCCTTCACACTTTATACTATTGTGCTTTGAACACTGATGATGTCATAGGGTGTGTATGTACAATCAGAGCTGCAGGGTATCTTATGTGTTTTACCACAGGTGCTGCTATTGTGGTGCCTTTGGTGTTGAGTTACATTTAGCTGCTATGGATTACCTCTTGCCCTTGCCTTAACATTTCTTAACGTTTCCCCTCCCATTTTCTGGCATGCATCCAGCAGCCTGCTTTCTTTTGTACTTTCCAAAACCTGGCTTATCTTGCGAAATGTGTTCTATGGCCGATCTACTTCAGGTTTGCTTTGCTCTACAGTGCAGTTCTCTTTTCTTTGCAATCTGACACCTACCCTAGCCTGTTCTGCAGGTTGCTGCGAGCAGACTTGTTAGCTGCTGTTGATTGTCCACTGTGAGTTAATAGGTGTTAATTGCTCAGTTGTACTCCAATTACCCTACTGTGTCATTTCCTTATTTTCTTCCCCTAACCTTCCTGTTTGAGCTGTGGTGCGCGGCGCGTGCATCCGCTTACCGGGTTTCGGGCATGTTTTCATCCACGTACACATGTGCTTTCAGGCTCCATGTGTGCTGTCAGCTAAACGATGCTATACCTACATCCCCACCCCAATCCTGTGGCTTTGATTAGCAACAGCCAGCCAGGATTTGCATTGCTCCAATGTGCTTAGAGCTACTGTGGCACACCTCACTGCTGATGTCATGTATACCTCCAAACCACTCCTCGGTGTTGTAGCACTGCGCTGTATGGTACATCCTTAGTCCGGCGAGACGTTTGCGATTCACTATTACTTGCCTCATTTGCATAGCATTGACTACTAATTCATAGTTACCGCGCCGAACACTGTCACAGACCCTTAGCAACCCTTGCAGCTTGGTTGTGGTGTACCATGCATACCATTGACTATTATGGTGAAATCATGATTTGTATTACATTGCGATTTTATGACATTTGTATATATTTTCCTTGTGTTCCCATTTGCGCACACATGCCCTGTGGTTGTACATTGCTTTACTGTGGACATGACATTAAATGTTGTTTTTTAGGTGTTGTGCATCTTTTCTTATGCCATTGGCTGTATATTTAGCCATTGGCATATGTTAACTTTGTAATACATGAGTCTGGTCCGCTTTCATAGCTCCGATGTTCTGTTTGGCAAAATGTAAACCGTTTTTTTTTTTGGTTTACATTTCTGTAGGCTTACGCTACAACTGCACCACTTCATGAATTGCTATGTACCTTCATTTGCATGCTGCAGTACTGCGCATGGGGTGATTAGCATACCTGAGCTGAGGGCTGCGCAGATCTGGCGTACGCTGGTAGTGCATGTGGAACTGGATCGTACCTGAATCGCTCGGCGGCCATATTTGGCATTATACTGCCTATGCTACGCCTGCGCCTGGTGCAAGTTTCATGAATCCCGGGGCCTGTCTAAAGGTGACTTATTATGGTGAATGCAACAGTAAGCAGTTGCACAAGACAACCAACTGGAAACAGTCAGCTTTGACACTGATTGTTCTTTCCTCTTACACTCATAGCAGACAAACAGCTGATCAGCATTCCGGAAGGCTTGAGTATTTCCATGCAGTATTTGCACTGTTTATGGACATCCAGATTTTAAAGAATCTTTTATCTCCCTTATTCTTGGGTTTAGGCAAGAAGACTGGAAGATGAATACTCTGTCTTAAAGTAAACCCTGAAAAGACTTTTGACATAAAAGGATTAGTTTGCCATGGAATCCTGCCCTTTTGAAAAAATGAGACAGGGTTGTCTCACCATAAATGCTTGCAACTCATTCTTTCCTAGCAGATGTCAGAGCAATAAGTAAACCAATCTTTCATGTTAAGAACCTCAGTTCAATGGAGATAGAGTAAGCTTTTCTAGTACAAAGTTGAGATATTTCCTATGTGGCCAGATATATAACACCCCTTTCAAAAATTGCCTGTACTGGTTAGGAAAAGGGGGTCAAAGTTTAATCAAGCAGAAATGACCAACAAATGCACTTTGGATGAGGAATAAGAAAGTCCGGAAGACAGTAACTCACAAAAGGGCAAGAGATAGCTTGCCTTGAAGAGGGCTCAGTTTCTTGGACTGGCAGTTACACATACATACTTTCCATATCTATCAACCTCTTAGGGCAAGAAATCTGGAAAAAGCCATAAATAATTGGAGGACATTGGCCCAAAAATAGAGACAATTTTTAAGTATTGCCCTTACAAATGTAGACAATTGACAGAATAGCACGTTTTGCAATAGCATGAATTTTTCTGAAGGGTATGAAGTCTGAAACTCAAATGCCTGTACGCATTTTCTGATTTCACTCCTCACCAATTTGCCAAAGATTGACCAGAAAATAAAATTAAATGAGAAACAGACTGAAAATATGAGGCAGAACTGTGGACAGTTGAGAGGTATGATGATTTCTTAGTAGTGTTTTTTTTGCCTCATTTACTACCTACTTCACATCCTTAGAATAAAGGAGTCTAAAATGGTAATAACACGTTATCATTCAGACAGTTAGTTTAAAAATGTTCAGGCCATGGTGTATCAATCACCCAGCTTATGTCTGCAAATCCTGCTTCTGGAGAACCTTGTGGTAATTGCCCTTGGCCAGATTGAAAAGAAGAGAGAACCACAATTGCTTGGGTCAAAACGGAGTCACCACCACAATTTTTGGAGAGTATTTTTTGATCTTTAAAATAACCCTGAATATCACTGGAAGAGGTGGAAAAGTGCACAGGTACATTCCCATCCTGTTTGTAAGGCATCCTAGAGCAGAATTTCTCTAACTTGTTGTTTTGAAAAGAGACAAGCAGCACTATTTGAGGTACACACAGTTGGATGAATTATTTGAAGATCACAGGATGAATTTTCCATTTGTGGGGGTTCTGTACTGACCCTGCTGAACTTGTCTGCAATAATAACTTGCTCTAACAGAATGTATAAAGCATGCAGAGTCCAACTGAGCAGAGTTGCTATCTCCCAGGCTGTCAAAGCTAGTCTGCAAAGAGGGTAGGCTCTGGTACCCTCTTTGTTTGTTTCTGTACCACATTAATCTGGTGTGGTGGTGTGGTCAGTGCACACTTACAGAGGTCCTTAGAGACCAGTGATGATTTAAGGGTTTCAAAGCATTTATCACTACCAACATCTCTGTAATATTTATGTGTTTCTGTCTGTCTATGGGGTCCACAGAGCTTGCACTTTAACCCTTTGGAAACCTCTTCTCAAGCCAAGTATGATACATCTACAGTTACAGACATATGGGTATTAGAAGAGATTGTGGGAGACCTGGATTGCATGAGATCTGGTTTAACTACCAAATAATCTCCATTCCATATCCCAAAATTGGGATCTGAAAGGACCAAGAGAGTACATGCTGAATCCAGACTAATCTGAGATTCCACTCTATTTTCCTCATGCGAAGTCTAACCAGGAAAAGCAATAGAATCACTGATGGCATGTATCTCAGAATCCTGAGAAACTGGTCTTTTGGCAATTATTGCTACTCCTCAGGAAATTGTGCACTGCAGTCTCAGACAGCCCAGTAAAAGAGGACATAGACTGCTGTTTATTTTTATTTACTTATTGTTTTAGCTGGCAATTAAACATGCAGTCCCATAAAAGCAGGTAAATGTTTTATGACTTTTAGCTTGTGTATGATAGAGGGCATACAATGGATTCCCAAATCCTATGGACATAAGCCGATTTCCAGTCTTCTCCAAGCAGAAGAGCCAATCCAAGTGAGGTGGGTGCTACCACCCAATCTGGCTGGAGCTCCTCCTACTCTTCTGATTGGCCCATTATCTACTTATACTTAACCAATCCTACTTGCACGCAGGCACACATCTTTAGACCTCAACTGATTGCCTTATACTCACACCCTCCCAAATTCTGACAAGATGCTGGTTTGGTGAATACCTCACCCTTATTTTTCTTGTATAGATAAAGTATTGTAGATGCATTAACCTAGATCTGAACAAGCCACTGAATAAAGATAAAAGTACCGTTTGCTGCTGTTTCATTATTTTCATTTTGTGACGGTGAGTCTATTTAGTGTTGGGGCTGTTTCCTGTGTTTTTGGCTTTGCTCATCAATAATACTAGAAGAAACAGAAAATGACCTAAGGAGTTTTATTTTACCACTCAGCAATTTTCAACCGATTGTTTTTATTATCTTCAGTTTTTTTTTATTGGCTTAATCTCCCCATTTAATGCTATAATCCACTATTGCAACTAAACTATCATTTGCCAAGGGAAACACTATTTTTGAATTATTTGAATTAGTTAGTCCTGAGACTAGCTAGTTGCAGTTGGGGGTAATGACTCTGTAAAAGAAATATCTTCATTATTTTATCTCTGTCTCTCTCTTTATATATATATATATATATATATATATATATATATATGTGTGTGTGTGTATACATACACACACACACACACACACACACACTATATATATATATATATATATATATATATATATATATATATATGGTCAAACTACCATAATATCAAATGGCAAGAACTCAAAGTACAGAAAATCAAATCAGCTTGTCATTGGAAAAGCTGGTAACACAGTGTTTTTGCAAGGAGATAAGCCCCCCTACCCCCAACACCCCCACACACATTCTGTCTGTCTCTCTCTCTCTCTCTCTCTCTATATATATATATATATATATATATATATATATATCAATTTTGAGATTGCTCCTCATTGGGAAAGGGCAATGACCCGATCCCTAGAAATACTGTCTTTTCAGTGGCAAGTCAGTTTGTTGTTCAGCTGTAATATTAATTGGCAAGGTTTTGCCAATTAATATTACAGCCATTCTTACTCCTAGCAATTTCATTGATTGTTAACCATTAAAGAGAGTTAGTAGCATTTTCTTTTCTTTCTGTTATTGAAGTTCTTTGGCAATACTTTAAGATAAAAGAACTATACATATTGTGAAGAAGAGAATGCAAAGAAAGCATGTCCTTGTTGTACTTCTGCCCAAGACTACTTTTATCATAAGTGAGTAATGAACTTGCACTTGTAGTCAGAAAAGGATATAGGTACTGTGTGCCCTCTACCTTTGCTTTATCTACAAAGTTCTATATAATATTTCACTGCAGTATAAGTCATCCATGTTATATTGACTGTATAACTTTAGCCACTTTGGAAAGGTTTTGGCACATGGAGTCAAAGTATGTAGAGCTGCACCATAATATTAGTTGTGCAAGTACCCTGCTTACCACTTCCCATCATTTCAGCTTATCTGTCTTTAGGAATATGCACCTCCCTCCTGGTTGTCTTCTCTTTGACAGTAAGGAATTTGAATTAGTTAATACTTAAATGAACAAACCTAAACCATTCACTAGAAATTCTGATAGCAAAACTAAATCTCAAATACTTTGATCATGTAATTCAAAGGCAGGGTTTACTAGGGAAGACACCAGTGTTGTGAAATATTAAAGGCAAAAAATGAAGCAAAGGTTAAGATGGATAGCCTGCATTACTCTATTAAGGAATATGAATTTGCAAAAACGTAAATAAGCAGTTGTCAGCAGTCCTGGTGACCAAAAGAATGTGATGTAAGATTATTAAATGACTAAACAGCAACAGATGTCTTCCTCAAAACATGGAATTATTTCCTTGGGTGCATAAACCATCCCACTATAAGTACTTGAAAGTGAACAGACTTACATTCAAAAACATGCCATCAAAAATTCAGTCTACACAAATCCTTGTGCAGGGCTTCAACCTCACTTCTTTACATTATTAGTCGAGATCTGGGGTCACTTCAACTTAGGCAAAGAGCAATAAGCAGAAAAGGTTATTTAAAGCTCTGTCTTTCTCTGACTTGAAGCATTCTCAGACTAATGCATACTTAATAGTAAGCCTCAAAACATTGTTCAAAGTCTAGAGAGAAAACATAGCAACATGCATACTTGATTAATGTGATAAAACAAAAGCAAACTAACCTAGAGCAACTGTGACTTTTATCACCCAGATTGTAACTGAGGTGCATGATAGCATGCCATACACAAAGCAGTTTTGTCTGCAGTTCTTCAGTTATGCACACAACAATATATAATGTGTATTTGTGTGTGTGTGTGTGTGTGTGTGTGTGTGTGTGTGTGTGTCAGTTGATAGCACCTGTCATAATATTGAACATGCACATGTTTGAATACAAAAACATGGATCTCAAAAGTTTGAAACATAAAATAATGCAAAACAAAGAAAAAAAGCCTAAAACTATTTTATGCAGTTGAGCAAGCTCCTCTGTACCCACGTACCCCCACAGACAGCAACATGGTAATTATTACTCCTCACTGTACCAAGACCTCACACACAAAGGAGCCAGCAATACCTAAAACTAGGAGACTTATCTTAAGCCTGTATAAACAGTGCTTCGTGTTGCAAAAGTTCTACCAAATTAACTGTAACCATATAGATACATAATGCTTTTTTATGTGATATAATTTTTTTGAAGCCCAACTTTATCCAGTTAACTTCAGATACTGAAATTAAATTACATTATAGTGAAAAAGAACTATGCAAACTGGACCCAAACAAAGCACAGGGAGGAGATAGAATTAATAATAATGAGCTGAGAACACTTTGGGATGAACTTACAGTACCACTGTAGCTGTTATTCAGTAGGTCATTTCAGTATGGGGAGATTCTTTAAGACTGGTGGCATGCACTTGTTAAAAAATATATCTTTAAGGGAAAGGGGAATTTTATCAATCCAGAGTCATACAGACCAATAAATTTACTTTCATGTTATGGAAAAATAATGGAGAAGGTTATTTTGGATAAATTATTGTCATTAATGGAAAGGTTAGGATTTGAAACCATATATCATAATGCATATGTTGAAAATAGATGCATAACCACCTGTAATGTGATGCTCTATAACAATATAATAACAGATATAAATGAAAAAATGGGGCTGTGATGTAACTTCAGGATTTGCTAGGATCGTACACAAAACACTGATCAATAAATTAGAACAATTAAAGTACTGATGTAATCCTGATAAGATGGATAGCTGCATGGCTTACGAATAGGACATGACAAATATCATACAGTAATCGGACAGGTGAGATTGTTGGTTACAGTTAGGATGTCCCATAGGGCTCTGTCCTAGGCCCTTACTTGATCAAGTTGTATCTTTTGGATATAGCTCTTTAATCTGAACTGGCCTGCAGTCGGTATGCAGATGACTTGAAAAACTACTAAACTAAGTACATGTGCTATAGATAGAACATGGCTGCAAAAGAACCAACTGGACCATTTGGCCAAAGAAGAATGATATGCTAATAAACACATCAAAAACTAAGCATATCAGATATGGGAGGCATAGACTGAAAGGTGAATATTTAATACAGCACACAGTGATTGGGGTATATGGGTAGATACAGCTTTGACTTTTTCTAATCATATCAGCAAATTCGTTAATGATAGTTATGGAATGGTAGGTTATATAAAAAGATTTATAAAGTCTAGGAAATAAGAAATGATGAAATCAGTATTTGTTAGTTGCATTTGATCTTAAATTGAATATGGAATAAGAATATGGAAACCTTATAAGAAAACAAGTACAGATGAATTGGGAAGAGTGCAGCAGAAATATACCAAGGGCACCCATGGATGTGAAAATTTAATTTATGAAAGACTAACAAACCTGAACTTGTTTAATATCTCATATAGACATTTCAGAGGAGACTGTATTCATGTATATAAGGCATTTAGACATAGCTACCTCTGGAAATTTAATTTATGAAAGACTAACAAACCTGAACTTGTTTAATATCTCATATAGACATTTCAGAGGAGACTGTATTCATGTATATAAGGCATTTAGACATAGCTACCTCTGGAAATGCATGTGGTTATCAAAAAGAAGTAGAAAATCATTAAACAACCTATGCAGAGGATTATATTGGAATGAGAGGTCTACTAACTGGCTCTCTGAGACAGTGATTGATGCATGGAATGGACTTTCAAACTGCATTAAAGAAATTACTAATTTCAATATTTTTTAAGAAGACCATATTACAGGAATAACTGTTTTGGTATATTGGCAGGCTAGAATGACATTATTGCCTGTGCCTGAAATTTTGTTATGTGTATATATATATATATATATATATATATATATATCAGTGAGATTGCTGTACAATATATATATATATATATATATATATATATATATATATATATATATATATATATATATAGATAGATAGATATAGATATAGATATGGGTATGTGAGTGAAGGGATTTGCCCCTGGAAAAACATTGTTACTGTAGTTGTTGCAGTTAGGAGTGTTACTTTTTGTAAGTTACTAAGAATGATGCTTTGTGCTGTTTTTTTAGCTTTATGTTCTTTTCATTGTGCAATCTCAAGTGTTTCCATATTTTTTCACTGGCTCAGCACCCTAATAATGGTCATTTAAGATCTCTGTTCTAAGTCATCTTGCCTTATAAGCCCCCCCGAATGCATATCAACCTGCTTCTTGAAATCTGATAAGTTTTCAGATGCCTTTAACTTTAACAGGAGGCTTGTTCCAGTGTCTCGCAACTTTAACATAAAATAAATTTATTTGTAGATTAATATGTTGTTCTGTGATTAACACAAATACATTTCTTATCTCTTGGTCATGTGAAACAAAATCAGTACTCATTGCTACCATAAAAGATACATCCTTATGGATTTAAATGCTCATATCAGGTCCTCGCCAATCTTCTTCTTTCAGCTTTTTCCCAGTTAGGGGTCACCACAGCAGATCACCTGTCCGCTCATGATTGGCAGTGGAGTATTACAGTGCTGAGTTGCCAGCCCAGTGCCCAACCTTCCACAGAAGGCACACACACACACACACACACACACACACACACACACACACACACACACACACACACACACACACACACACACACACACACACACACACACACACACACACACACACACCTATGGCCAATATAGAGTGTCCAATCCACCTGCAGCATGTCTTGGGGATGTGGGAGGAAACCGGACCACCCGGAGGAAACCCATGCAACCACAGGGAAGACATGCAGACTCTGCACAGAAGGCTCCCCAGCCGAGGATTGAACCAGAGAACCTCTTGCTGTGAGGTGACAATGCTAACCACTGCACCATCGTGGTCGCCCATCAGGTCCTAACTTGTATAAATGGAATATAGTTTTAACCCAGGCAGCCTATCATCATAAGGTAATAATTTAAATAAACAATTTTTTAGTGTAATATTTTTGAACTGTCTCTGACCTATTGCTACCATTTACCGAATATATGAAAAAAACAGCGCAATACTCAATAATTGGCCAGATCATATTTTTAAACAAAGGGACCAAGTCTTCCTCATGCTTGAAAGTTATTGTCCTTAGAACTGTGCTGATGATTCTATATCATCATTGAATTATAGCATGTACATTAATATCGAAATAAATAAATAAAATAGAGTTAAACATACTCCTGCATCCTGGAAACTGACTACAGCAATTTAGGATATCACAGATATCATATGGCTACAGGTGATGTGACAGCCCCAAATGCATAAAGGTGCTTTTTCTGTTTAACTTCATTTAGTTACCCATGTGACAAGCTGACCTAAATATTTTTTTATAGTTTCTCTTGATCTTCCAATGAAGATTCCCAAGTAGCAAATTTTGAATCACCTGCAAATCTTAGCAACAACAATGTTCTGCTACTGATATTTTAGTACTGAAAGTATTAAACAGAAATGGTCCAATAGAGCCTTTGTTTAAGTGGAATTAGTTAGAAATGCTGCCTTTTATCTTGATACAAGATTGCCTGTTTCTTAACTATGAATGTATCCATTTTAAGATACATTGCTATCCATTATCTTCAGAATTTATAGTACTGAATTATAAATGACTGTATCAAAGGCTTTTGGAAAAATTCAGAAACAGTACTATCTACTGGTATGTCATAATCCACAGTTGCAGCTACCAAGGTGTAAAAACCTAATAACATTTATGCACCAAAAGTGCCTCCAGCTAAACAACTGCTAATTAACATTTTCCTTTTTAAGCATGTGAATTGAATAATTTTTAACAATACTCTCTCAAAGATTTTGTCCAATATGCAAGTCAGACATATGGGGTCATAGTTGCCAGGGTTCCCCATATCACGCTTTGGGAGGATGTTTGACAATTTCCAATTGCTGGGGACAAAATCACTTTGTAAGAATGACATCAATAAATAAATGAAGATATGGAACCAGAACTTTTGCGCAAAAAAGCAATTTAGCCCATCAGGGTTATCAGCATAATACGCTCTGACTTTCAAAGATTCTGACATGCAGACTTGAGTGATCACCAGGCAGATGGCCTAATTAATATCAGTTTCCATCATAGCTACAAGTTTAGGGATGCCACACGTTTTAGGAAAAAAATGCAAGCTGGTCAACCACAGAATGTGAATAATATTTCAGTTTATTATTCACTTTTAAAGTGATGTCATTAAAGCCCCCATATGCTGGTAAAATTACTTTGATATACCTGAGCAAGTGTAACACATATCTGCTGTTGGCCATTCTTGTTTGTGTCTTAAACCTGGGATATATTTTTTATTAAATCTTAACTCATTTCTGTTTTTAAGAAATGCCCTATAGACTTTCCCAAAAGTATTTTATTTTCCTTGGCAAAACTAATGTATTTCCCCACCATGGCATATTTGAATTAGCTTTACTGCTTCAGGTTTTCCTAATAAGAAGATGTTTTTGTCATGCCAACAGTTCCTTCTTTAAGGGCTCACAAAATTTATTTGTTGGTTAAACCTATAATTTTATTAAACCTATAATTGTATTATTCTGTTTCTAGACCAGTACTTCTTGCTTTATTCTTTTGTAATTAATCTTCTAAAATAATTTGACTGGAGATATCCTTCCTAGAAATTGACCACAGTAAGTTTAAGAGATCAGATTATTCTACTGGACAGAAAAAAACTGATTTCAGTTACTTTAATTGTAATGTCTACCTACATTATTCCAGCTGTCAAACTATTCAAAACTAGTGAATCATGCAAGTTCTGGTTAACACACTAATCTGATTACTCCTGAAATTGTGGTAGCCAATATATCTAGGTAAAATACTTGATGAGTAATGTTGATTAAGCCAGATTTCTGTGATAAGCCTTATATCTATATTTTTTTCCAAGATAATATTTTCTGCAACATATTATTTACGTCTGTCATGGCAGAAAAAAATCTATCCTCTCTAACTTATCTATTTCTGCCTACAGCCATTATCAAGGAAATCACTGAGAAAAGACTTGTATTCCTAATATGTGTGATATGAAACCCATCTTGTGTAGAAAAAAAAAAACACTTGTGAAATGAGATTTTCAGTAATACATATGCATATTTTCATCCATTAATGCCAAAGGTTTAATCTCAGTATTAATGATAGTTACATCTAAAACCTAGCGAGGAACAATTAATGGTACAATAAGGACATGAATGACAGTTTCTTGAAAAAGGCACATAGAAACTCAGCTGCCTGAATTGAAAATTAGCTGAATATCTTTACTATAAGAAACTAAATAAATTGTAAATTAAGCTACTAATTGCTCACATGACAAAAGGAAAAGGAAAAAAAAATCACAAATGTGCATGGGGGTTTATCCTTTACATCTCCTGTATTGATAAAATTAACAGTACATTTTTCTTAGATTCAAATGGCACTATTTGCCTGACAAATGTAGCACTTTAGTGTTCATCACAATAACACACTCCACATATGGCCTCTATAGTTAAGCTAGCACTAATACACTCCTGTGTGTTACCTCAGTTTATGTAGTCTGTATACAGTTCAGCCAACATTACCTAATATAGTCTTACATGCTACCTCACTTCAAACAGTCTCTATACAGTTCAGCCAACATTACCTAAACATTATTACAAAAGGGCACTACCAAATTAAGTCCTTTGGACATTTCTTTTAATAAGAACAAAGGAATAAAAGGAATGTATGAATGTAATGGATGTAATATGTGTTGTTATACTTTAGAAGGGCCTTTTATAGATTTAAAACATTTAAATTATAGTATTCCAGTTCCAGGAGTTTTAATTGTAATTCTAAAGTACATTTATATATTATGTGTTTCTTCTGGGTGTAATTCTAATTATATGGGGATGACCACTATGAGTATAAAAGAAAGAATTATAGAGCATAATTATGGTATCAGAAACAATGATAGATTTAATTCCTTATATAAACGTAAGGTTGAATGTAAAGTTTATAAAAAAATATTTTTTCTGTATTGGAATCAGTGCCTACCCTTCAGCGGTGGTGCTGCGGTAGCATTGTCGCCTCACAGTAAGACGCTGTCCGGTTCGATTCTCAGGTAGAGCGTCTTCTGCATGGAGACATGCGTGAATGGGCATACCTTCGTTGAAGGTTGTGCGTCAGGCCTGGCAAGCCGGTAGGTAAAAATCAACTGCCAATCATTAGCGGACCGGAGTTCCGCTGTGGCAACCCCTAACCGGGAAAAGCCAAAAGACACAAACAAACAAACATTTTGCCGCGGTGGTGGTGCTGCAGTAGCATTGTCGCCTCACAGTAAGATGCTGTCCAGTCGATTCTCAGCTAGAGCGTCTTCTGAGTGGAGATATGCGTAAATGGGCGTACCTTCGTTGAAGGTTGTGTGTCAGAGCTGGTAACTTGGCACTTAAAAATCAACTACCAATCATTAGTGGACCGGTGTTCTGCTGTGGCGACCCCTAATTGGGAAAAGCCAAAAGACAAACAAACATTGGAATCAGTGCCTAAGTATATTGGGGGTATAATTATAAAAATCCAATTGAAAAGAAAGAAACCTTATGGCAATTAAGATTAGGTGCAGATAAACTCCCAGAATTAAATGATATAATTAACATCAAATGTTTTCTTACAGACCAAAGGAGTAGAGTTTTATAAAGTTAAGTTAAATGATTATCCAATGAACTACTATCAAAGTGTTTTTTTAATGATTTTTTTATTGTTATTTTGTAGGTTTTTTAGGTTAATTATTGTCAATGGTTGTTAATTGTTAATGAAACGTGGTTGATTACAGATTTTTCATTTGTTGTGTGAGCTTATAAAATAAATGTGCTTTATCAGTAATATGCTATTATTCTGAGGACGTCATTTTGTGTTGATGAAAGTGAAGAATAAATCTGTGACATGCTAATTTTGCTGTTTTTTGGCCACTTCTTCATTTTTTACTATAAAACATATGCCAGTCTTCCCACAAGTTCATTTTACATTTCCAACATCCTATATTTTGTTTAAACATCATTTCCATTTTATGTGGTATTACAAAGGAGTTATGAATAAATTTTCATGTGAATAATTTCCATTGCAATGAAAAAGATGTTTGCTTTGTGGAGATAATTATTAATTTCTTGTCATTGTCATTTGGCATTTGATTATTTATTGATTTATAGTAGTCCAAAAGTGTTTCTGTATGATTTAATTTATTTCTTAATTATTTTATAGATGTTTGATAAGTAACCTTTTCCATGAACAGCTTGTGTTGTTGAAAAGATTAAGTGTTCTATAAATTTAGGTATAGTTTGTCTGATTGTTAATTGCATTGTCTCTATTCTGTTTAAAATGTACTGCTTTATATCCTGTATGCTTGGGCATAGATTATTACTTAAATCAAATTTGTTTCTTATTTTGTTCCATTGTTAAAACCTTTTGAGTCTAGTAATGATGCCAATAAGTCACTTAATGCCTTCTAAGAGTCTTGATTATATCTATAGCAAAAGTTTTCATGTTATTTTGTGTGCATGCAATAGGATATAGCAAGAATGGCAAAACTTTTATGCTGGGATTCCTATTCATAAGGGTTTTATTTCCTTTTTATATGCTTTTTATAAACTTAGAACTTATGTGCTTCTGTTTGTTTTCTGTAAAATGTTCTTTCATTATCCAAAAAAAAAAATATTTTGATAACAACTCAGTAATGGTAATATAAGACCTGATTTTAGCCATTTTTTTAATGTACATGTTTTCATCTGGCAGAATAAGCATTATTTACCCATAATGATATTGTTTTTATATTAGATGACAGTGCATATATTTCTATATCTGTAAGACTAATTCCTCCTGCTTCCCAGTCATTTAAGTGATGATTCAGAGCTATTCTGAGTTTATTGAGATACTATGAGAAGTTTAGCATTATTTCTTTTTAACTTGTTTTATGTAAAAGATTTACGAACAGGTATAGAAGAGGCTTGTATGAAGTATAATATTTCTGAAAAAATAATAATTTTAATTATATAATGCCTGTCCTCCATTGTAAAAAAAAAGTATTTATTCAATTTTAAATGAGTGTTTTAATGTTATTTAGAATATTAGAATAGTTTATTGTTATTGTCTTATCTAGTTAATCTGTTAATGTAACCCCTAAGTATTTTATTTTATTGTCGGCAGCTATACATATAAAAAAAATCCTTATCTATGTATTTCATATTAGAATTGTTCAAATTGTTTCAATTAAATTTAATAATGTTTTTAGAGCGGTATTATCATCCTTTAAGGTTAACAAAATATCTGCAAACAACCAAGCCTTCATTTTCAGACTATTGTCAGTTTGTATACCCTTAATATTCTCATCCATGCTAATGTAATTTGTGAAAGTTTCTATTACTAAGGCAAATAATAACAGAGACAAGGGGCAACCCTGTTTTGTACCTTTAGTAATTTCTAAAGATTTAGAAAAGCATGATACAATCTTTATATATGCTAAGGATTTTTCATAAAGTGATTTAATTAATAGTATGAATTGTTGAGAAAATCCATATTCTTCTAGAACTGACCATAGATAATCCCAGTGGACAGAATCAAAGGTACTATTTATGTCTAAACTGATTATATTTATGTTTTTTTTGTATGATTAATGTAATCAATTAAAGATGTAATTCTTTTAATGTTATATGTATTTATGTCTTTTATAAAGTCAGCTTGATCTTTATCTATTAATAACAGAAGAAGTTGTTTAATTCTAGCTGCATGTATTGCCATAAACATTTTATAATAAACATTTAATAAAGATATAGGTCTGTAAGATGAACATTCCTTTACATTTTATCTGCTTTCAAAATAGGTGACATTATTGTATAATTTCAACAAGGAAGAATATTTTTCTTTACTAATATAAACACTTTTAATAGTAATGCCATAGCTTCTTTTGTTAATAATTTGAACATTGGGATCATATTATCTATGCCAGGTGCCTTGTTTGGCTTTAAATTTTTAATTTTGGATTTAAGTTCAGTCATAGTTATTTGTTTCAAATACAAATAATAAATAAAAACAATACCACTAGTTGGTGTGGCGTAGTGAACAGTGAAAAAGCCACAATGTAAAAGATATATATAAAATGAATAAACAGTTACACTTGTTCGCAATCACACCAGGCAGTCAGACGAATATATGTCTTTCCATGTCTCTTCAGACCTCAATCCTTTGGAAAATGTAAATCCAAGAGAATAAACAAATCCAAATAAGTATATAAATCCACTCTCACTTCTGAGCATGATAAAAAAATTATATATACTACAAATAATTTTTTTTTATTGTGCTCAGAAGTGACTACCTGGTGTGATTGCGAACAAGTGTAACTGTTTATTCATTTTATAGTTATTTGTTTGTCTATTAATTTTATAGGATCATCTAATAATTTGGTTTTGATATGTTTTATAAAGAACAACTTTAACATGTTTTGAGGTTCTGTTATTTCCTTTTGGGTATTAACTTTATGAAAGTATAATTTAAAATTATTCTAGTATCCCTTCTAAGTATGATACGTTCTTTCTAGTATTTGGAATGTATATTTCCTTTATTCAATTAGCTTTTATGGTCTTTTTAGTTCTATTTGTATTCTTTTCTGAATTCTGGGGTTCATCAAATAAGAACATAGTTTGATCTTCTCTAAATTTATCACTGTCTTATGATGTAGTGTCTCTAAATATTTTTATTCATGTCATCTAATTCACTTATTAAATTCATCTTTCCCTTCTGAATGTCTAGCTTTAGTGTATCAGTTCTTGCTTGGAATTTCAGTAAGTCTTTGTCCCATTGCCTTTTCTTGTTTCTAAACCATGTTAATGCTTTACCATATAAATATGACTTCAAAGAGTGCCAAATAGATATTTCTGACATGTCTTCAGTAAGATTTGTGTCTAAAAAGGTTTGTATCATTTTAACATACATTTTTTAAATCCTTTTGTTTATTATGTATGAAGGAATTCTAGTTACAGCTATTTATTGTTTTGTATTTAAATCTAAATCAAAAGTAATTGCATTATGGTCTGACAATGGGCATGTGACTACTTTGACTTTATCCAACTTTGTACCTAGATCCCTTGATATGTACACTCTATCTATTCTTGAATGTGTGTTGTGTCGATGAGAGTAATGTGTAAAGAATAATGTATTAGGATCAGCATATTCATTAATGTCTGTGATATTAAAAGATTCAGTAAAATCAGATAGCACCTTAGAAATTGCTGTTTACTTTTGTGTGCTTCTAGATTCAGTGTCCTCATCACTTATTAAACAATTAAAGTCTCCTGCTATGATTATTTCCCCTTTAACATGCTGTACAATGTCTTCTAAATGCTGCATGGCTACTCTGACACCTTATCAAGGTACCCAATAAACATTTACTAGAGCATATATCTTCCCATTTATGGATATTGTTACTAAACAGAGCATTCCTGTTTTATTCAGAATATGTATTTAAAAATATTTGCATTAAGATTGAGTTTTTCCACAAGACTGCTATTCCTCTTTGCTTTTGTTTATAGTGTGAACTTATTAAAACTGCATAGTTACTTGTGTTAATTTTATTTATGTCTTCTTGTATAAGGTGTGTTTCATGCAAAAAAATAATCTGTGCGTTAAACATATTCAAATATTTTAAGAGACTTCCCCTTTTACATTTATTACTTAGACCATTTACATTAATGGACATACATTTCATACTTAATTTATTACCACTCAAAATGCTAGTTGTGTGCATATATTTTAACTAATAAGCACACAGATTTAACTAAAGAGAATGTCTTAGTTTCATTTGATGTAGCAAAATAGTTACAACTCATAGACATCCTATAAAAAAAGAATTAAACATTAAAACCTTAAAGATTGAGATAAAAAATAAAGTAACCCTCCTGGGGGAACAACCCACAGTTTGACTAGACTAGCCATTCAAGCACACCCTCTAACACCCCCAATAAGAATAATTTCTCAACCCAATTAGGTAAACATTTTGTCTAACAGAAAGAAGCTTGCTAAGTCTCATATTCTATTCATACAAAAAATTTTTCATAAAATTTGATTTTAAATCCAAGAAAAAAACATTTAACATAACCATATTACTATATTAAGCATATTAATTTGATATTAAATAATGCAAGTTACAATGACTTTTTGTGTTTGCTTATAATATACAACAGTTGTCTGTAAGTCAAACTCCTTTTGATAAGAATGGATTAATGTTTGTCATTCAGATTAATGTAACTAATCATGAAAACAGTTCAGATTTATACAATTGCTTAACAAGGTTCCATCACTCTGATTAAACCCAGTGAAGGTGCTATTATATTGTGTAGTAGCACAGTCCGCTTCACATCAATCTCTTTATTATATATGATCTAATTACAACAATTTCCTGTTTGCATTAAAATCAAATATACTGTGTCTCTTTTATAAGTTCACTAAATTACTTATTAATAAATCTCTCATTGTTTTTACTCTTATTTATATTGTACAGTTTTGCATTTTATTAGGTAAACATCCCTTTAAGAAGCTGAAAATCCAAACAGCTCATTGTTAACCTTTAACCTGAATGCTTACATCATGCCTGAGTCTTTTATTTTCATTTTCAAGCACTTACATGGTCACAAAGGGATTTTTAGCATCTAAATATGCTAATAATGAAAAAAAAAAACATCTTGGGAACAAAAAAGCAAGCTTTTCAGCTCGCGATCTCGGCAGGAAGCCGAGAAACAAGTAACCAATTTGAGAGTACTTTTAAATATGCCCCATGCTCTAAGAGTGCTTGAGAGCTTTCCCCCTCCTTCTAAATAGCTATTTGTAAAGCCCAAACATGTCTTTGTAGTTAGAATCAAGTTTACATTTACTTGAGACAAGTTTTATTTTAACTGTAACAAGCCTTGTTCATTCAATATAAAAAAAGAAAGAAAAAGCATTTATTTTCCTGTTTAAGCATGTGACTTTTGGCTTTTCCCAGTTAGGGGTCACCACAGTGGATCACTGGTCCACTATTGATTGGCAGGGGATATTTTTTACAATGTCAAGTTGCCAGCCTGGCACCCAACCTTCAGAGAAAGCACACATACACTCACACACCTACCTGCATGTCTTTTAAAGTTCGATTGGCCACAGGGAGGACATGCAGTCTCCACACAGAAGAAACTCCAGCTGAGAATCAAACCAAAGAACCACTTGCTTCATCTGAGAAAAGGATTTTAAGTCTCGCAGAAAACAATAAATGAACTTTGTATTGTTTCTTCAATTCTTTTTATTAAAGATAAAAATTCCTTACTATTAGAGTTTACTTTCAATAAGTAATCATTGTCAAATATTTTTATATTATCTTGGTATTTAACAGGAGAGTTTGACCATGCAGTTTTTAGCACCAGTTCCTTGTCCTGAGAAGAAATAAATCTTACCATTATTGATTTTGAACTTTTATTTACTTTGCTGGCAGATGAAGGAACTGCTAGTGACCTTTGGGCTCTTTCAATTCCATAAGAAAAAGACTATGGTAAATTCAGAACATTTGGAAGCTAGAATATGAGAAAATTTACCATATTGCTTCCTTCAGTGTTTTCCGGTAGTCCACAAATATGCAAGTTGTTTCTCCTTCACCTATATTTTAGATCATCTAATTTATTTGTTAGAAAAGTATTTTCTGTTGAGAGAGACTCAAGCTGAAGTTCTTGTTCCATGAGTCTGCCTTTCATGTCATTTAATGTTGCTTCTGTCAGAAATCTGAGTCTTATGTTGCATTATTAATTTTTGTAACTGCTCCATTTGTTTTGTGCATTTTTCTTTAAAAGAGTCAAGTTTTTATCTATTTTGTCAAACTTCAAAGATAAATCCTGCATGGTAGACTAACCTCTGGCTAAAAGAAAGTTACAGGAAGAGTTAGCCCTGAGCAAGAACTCCTT
The DNA here is from genome assembly GCF_019279795.1 of Protopterus annectens. Taxonomy (NCBI): domain Eukaryota; kingdom Metazoa; phylum Chordata; order Ceratodontiformes; family Protopteridae; genus Protopterus; species Protopterus annectens. The sequence continues at coordinate 1,485,566,403 of NC_056732.1, forward strand.
ATATGCACACCAATTTACCAGGAAAAATGATACTCCTCTTTAAGAGTGAACCTACAAGCTATCCTAAAAAGATATCCTAAAAACTATAGGCCAAAAACTTTCCTTCTGACAATGTATAAACTATGTACTGGAATTGATGCCAACACTCATGGCAATTGAACAAAAGAGTAACAAAAGAAAGTCATATGGAACACAGGATCATTTGTTGTTAAATAAAGTCATAATGGAGAACTGTAAAAACAGGAAGAATCTAAATATGGCATCAATTCCAGTACATAGTGAAAAAAGCATTTGACAGCATCCCATATTCATGGATAAAGGAGTGCTTACATTGATCAATTACATTTCAGTGACCATGAAACAGATGCAAAACACTCTGCAGCTAAGCTATGACAAAGGACAAATTATTATCCCAAGGATAAAAATTAAGAGGGGGATATTCCAGGGTGACTGTCTACTTAACAGATTAAGTCATGGTTACAATTTGGCTCCCAAAAAAACAACCAAGTGTAAAAACTTATCATCTTGTTTTTGTGGACTATTTAAAACTGCATAGTTCAGATGAAGAGTTAAAAGCACAACTGCAAATGATTAAAACATTCTCATATGATATAAGATAGTCACTTGGTTTTGATAAATACGCAAAAGCAACATTTAAAGCAGAAAAGCTGCAGTACCAAGAAAACATCAGCCTGAGACAGGACTGTGATATAAATGAACTTGAGTAGGAGGGAGTGCATAAATATTTGGAAACTGACAATAAAATATGAAGAAATTCAAACAAAACTTAGTAAGGTATATTTTAGATGACTAAAATTAATACTGAAAACTGATCTGACATCTAGGAACAAATTTCAAGCTATAAGTCAATTTGGTTTTCTTATTCTAACTTATAGTTTTGGGGCAAGTGACCCCAAAAGGTATTGGATCAGTTGGACAAGAAAACAAGAAAAATGCTTCATTCTTATCAAATGATATATAAAATCAGTATATGCCAAGATTATATATTCCTTGTTCTGAAGGAGATATGGGCTTCCTTGAAATTGATTATATTTGTAGATCTGTAATCATAGGATTCAATATATGCCTGCTGACATCACCAGATCCAAGCATAGTGAAAGTTTTAAAACAGGTGGAGAAAAAACTAAGATGACTTCCCTGCTTAGTTTAGCAGAAGCATATCAGTGTTAAGTGGCAATATAAATCAAACCTGAAGTGGACAAAAATCAGACAGCAACTGAATGTGCCGAAAAACAAAAGAAAGAAAGAAAGAATATAAGGAGAAGGATCAGATGAGAAGACAAGAAACATGGAGAAAGCATAAATATAGTTACAAGAACAGAAAACTGCTGGAATAACCTCATGTCAATGAGGATCTGATGCAGGAATGGCTAAGGAGAGGTGACTTTAAACCAAATAGATGAAAGGTTAATATTAGAGGCCCAGGAGAGTGGTCAACATACACATTGGTTTGCAAAGACAATTAAACATGTGGGAGAAACATATAAATGCAGGTTATGTTAAACAGAACTGGAAACAGTAACACATTTTGTTGTTGGGTGTGATATAATGACAGAGGGATTGAATAGTAAAAGACATAATAATGTGGCAAGACTGTTGCATTGGATTTGTGTAAACTTTATAGTATTGAAGTAACTGAGAAACTTAGTTTGGAAACATGAGCCACAAAGCATTATAGAGCATTATGAAATTTATATCACATGGGATCATCCGTTACCAACAGTTCAAAAAAATAGAACATACAGAGAGATACAAATTGATAAAATTCCAGGATTTGCAGGCAGAAATAAGGGCGATGTGGAAAAAAGGATACCCAGATATTTCCAATAGTAGTAGGAGCAATTGGCCTCATAAAAAATAGTTTACAGTTATATGTAGATATGCTACTGATACATGTAACTCCATATGAATTCCAGAAGGGGTCAATGCTGGGCACATTGTGGGTACTGTGAAGAGCATGTTAGGCTAATATCAAAGATTGAAACAACACTAATTTCATGAACTTTGGGGTAAATTCCCTTAATGGTACCAGAAACCCAAAAGACTTGGAGAAATTAAAATGAGCACAAAGTCATTAATTCATTTGGACTTAGGGGTGGGATTATGTCAGCAAAAGTGACATTAAAACCCCTTTCCCTCCCTTATATAATACTAGCATAATGTTGTCAGGTACCAGTTTACATGTCTTTTCTTTATTTTTCTTCCCTACATCATTATTCATAGCAAAGATAATAAACTCTTTGCGTCTTGGAAATCCTTTATTAAAGTTGAGCATTAATTTCTGGGAATTTGCTGATAGTAACAATATCACATTCTCTGCCAGGTATCAGTAAAGCATTTTAGCCTCTGAGTGTATGATCACCTACAATCAAAATGTCCTTTTTCTCATTGTGACTGAGATAGGCAGGGAGCACTGGCTGTTGATTAGCATAATTTAAGTTAACTTTATCTGGATGGTCATTGTTACTGTATACATTCTCAGTGGATTCTGTTTTTGATTAAACTGACAATTGGGCTATCCCTCCCACCCCAACACACACACACACACACACACACACACACACACACACACACACACACACACACACACACACACAGCTGTCCTCCCTTTCTGTTTGTTCTGAGGGGATAGTACTATACACTATGAATCTAACCTCCAGGAATGGCAATCCTGTTCTGTTTTTCAACTCAATAAAATAATTACCACTCACCTCATTATGGGCCTGGTTTTACTGAGATTGGGAGTTTCCTGCAATTATGGTATAAGTGATTCATTACTTGGATTACCTTGACATACATTTGCTCCTAGACAAACATATCAATAGCAATTTATTGTCCATTGTTGTTGTTATCCTAATGTAAATCAACATAATCAAAATCCACCTGTCTACTTTCCTTTGTATATATTCTTTTCACCTTCAGTACTTCATACAGTTTTTGAAAATATTAACGCTTAACACAGTTTTCTAACTTCAGTATGTAAAATTGTAGCAGCTACACTTATCATTCTGCATAGCTTGCATTGTCTGAGAAAGCCCCATGTTGGCTTCCATTTCTTATAATCTACTGACTTGTGGGACGAATGCACAGATTCCAAATAAATATTGTCTAACTTGCCCCTCTCAAGATTACTTTCTTACAGGAAGTACTAGAAAAATAATCTTTGTCAAAGTAACCCTTTTCAGACCATATTCTAGAGATTATGTTCCATGTTTATGCAAGTTAGGTCACTTGTAATCATCAGTCAAATGGTCTAACCACTGATACTTCTTCCTCAGTTATCAGAGTTCAGAGGGTGAAGGACACCCATGGAGTCAACAAGTTTTAAATTCTCCAAGTTCTGTTACTGTAATAAATGACACAGCTGCAGAAGAAGCTAAGGAGGAAATAAAAATGTTTGTCTAACAAAAAAAGTGAGCCATCAAACAGAAGTGGACTCTGCTTCTCTTTTTTTTTACAATGAAGCTCATAGAGAGATTTACCAGTGAAACCTTTTCCAATGTTCAAAGGAAAATGCTCGAGAGACAGAAAAAAAGGTACAGGAGTTGACTAGAAAAGCTGTGAGTACCTTGGACTTATACCAAAGTTGTGTATAAATGGAGATAAACAGGAAGAGGATCAGCAACACTGAAATTAATGAATAAATGTGAGATTCTAAAGAGTCAATCATATTTGTGAAATATGGCTTTGCAAGAAAAAGTGGCTGAGAAAGATTTGACTCATTGACTTTGTTAAACTTGTTGGTGGGCTGTAAATAATATACCCCATTTTATGTTATTAATGTTTAGAAGAACACTAAAAGGGGAAAAAAGTAAATTATTTTTGTTCTTAATAGCAATGGTGTAAAGCATTTCATGATATAAACTGCATGTTATATATTAAAGCAATCTTGTGTAGTAAGCCATCAGGGGTATCTTAAATGTGTCGGAGAGGGTAAGTCTTTTCAGTGATTGTTGTATGCAATAAAGATATTCAATTAAACAAGTACTTTTTTATTTTAATTTTAAGAAATATAGTCTGGACAAAAACAAGTTTAAGTTAATATACTGCAATATTTGGCTGTTGGGGTAGGAATGGAGTGCAAAAGTGCACTGATTATATAATTTATATTGCTGAGATTACTTTCTTATTTTTGCATAGGTAAATATCTAGATTATGCACTTGGCTTATTCTAAAAAACTGTGTTTTCTGGCAAGTAGGTTTGATAAAAAAGGCAAAATGATGAATTCCATGAGAAGCAGAACATTTCATGGCTAGACAATAATCTTAGCGTTTTTCTTGTTTAGTAAATGTTCAGCATGAGGCAAGATGCCTGCAGTTGTACATTCTATTATATTTCCATAGAGATGAGCTAACTGCAAATGCAAGCAATTAATACTGAGAGTTCTGAGCATTGATTGCCAAGGGAAATTAAAAATGTAAAGATACAAAGACAAACTGTTCAGTAAAAAAATTAAATCTAAAATTATTGGAAGTGAATAACAGCAGCTTCCATAGCAACCTTAATACTTCAGTGCATTTAATAAAACCATCTATAATTTAGTTTCATTTAAAGATAGCCGGTGTACTTTTTCTTAAGGCTAAAAGTTAATGTTTTTGAAAGCATACAAGTTTTTCACATCTAGGAGGAGAAAAGAGATAAGAAAGCATAGAGAGCAATCAGTGTAAGTGGGAGCACAGGTTGTAGCATGCATTTTAGCATGGGTAACCTTAATTTTAGGTTAGGTGATGCCTGTTGGTACAGCTGTCGATTTAGAGCAATTGTTTCTGTTAGGAAGGTTAAACTTCATTTTTTGAAGATATTCATAGTTTTGTCTGGTTGTTCTAAGTTAGTAGGTTATGAGCTTGTTCTGACAAAATATTAAATTTTTTGTGTGAGGGTTTTCATTAAAACAAAAAGTTTTAAAAATGTGAATAGGTTCTAATGGAGATGACAAGAAGCAACTGTATAAAAGAGCAACCTGACAAACATTAGGGTGTGCATGTAACAAAAAAATGGAAATGCACATTCAAAAAAGCTGTCATTTATAATAAGTGGGAATAATGACTTCTTATTATAATGGCTACACTATCTATATTATTTATAATTTAAATGGGGTATAGACAAAAAGGTAAGAGTATTGAATTATATTGAGCAATGCAGAATGGCAATAGCTATGCTACAAAAGAAAGATTTGGAAAGAAATGAGGATGTAAATTTGATAAAGAAAGGATTTGATAAAGAAAGGATTTCATGATGTATATTCAGCAGATATGGGGCAGGAACCAGAAGAGGGTAATTATACTAATTTCTAGAGTAGCTCCAATTGTAACAGAAGAGGAACAACGATAAAAGTAGATTTATGGTAGTAAGGGGCTACTGGCAAGGGAGGAGGATTACCCTGCCATGTATTTTTATTCCACCAAAAACCACTATTATGGAGCTTAAGACAATTTTGGGTGAAATAATCATCTTTCAGCAGGGAATATTTCTTATAGGTGGGGACTGTAACTTGATTTGTGAGGATGTATCTGGGGGAATTAGAGAGGAAAATATAACAAAAGAGAGTAGATTTCTAAAGAAAGTTATGAAAATATTTGGTATGGAAGATGTGACTTCAGTAGTAGGAACTCAGAACTTACATATTTTGCCCCAAGGTACAATAACTTGGCTAGACTAGATATAAATTATATTTCACTGGAGCATCTGCAGTTACTTGAATGCTTTGACACATATGCAATAGCAATTTCAGATCATGCACCAATAAAAATAAAGATATAAATTATGCAGGGTGATGAATAAAAGTGAGACATTATTGCTTTCCCCCTACTTGTTAAAAGGAGTAATGTAAGGAATGGGTAGTGGAAATTATTCAAGTATTAGTATGGAAAAAAAGAAAGTTTTTCAGACTTTATAGTTAGTGAGCAGGATAAAATGAAAATGGAGTTTAAAAATGGGGTAGAAATAAAAGAAAAAGCAATATGGATAAAAAGTAATAGGAATTATTTACATGGGCTGACAAAGGTTAAAGAGGAGCAAATGGAGAGTGCTAAAGAGAAAATTAGGGATTAATTGGATAACATGCATGAGTTTAGAAAGATTGCTGTTAAGCAATTATTTTTTGACAATAAATACAGAGCAGAAAAAACTTTTAGTACAATGACCTAGGCAACAAAAAGTTGAAAGGCTTGTCGCCATATTAGGGAGACTATAACAAGAAAAATAACCAGAGATTCTGTAGTGGTACTAGAGATATTTTGGAAATTTTATGAACATTTGTATAAAGCAGAGAAATCAAGAAAGAGCATAAATGGAAATATTTATGGAATATTTAAATATTCCATGGTTAGAGGTGGGTGAGGCTCAACAATTAACTGGTAGGATAAGATGCAATGAGTAAAAAAGTGTGATGTATAATCAATCAATCTGCAGGAAAGTTTCCAAGAATAGATGGCATTTATGTGGAAATTTGGAAGTTAGGAGGGAAGAAAGTGATAAAGCTCTGGAAGGTTTTGTTTAACAATTTTTGAAAAGAGGGGGAAGCACTGACATCTTCAAAGATGTATTGGCTGTAATAAATAAAGCTGGCAAAAACCCATCAGATCCATGTTCATATAGACCCAATTCAGTTTTAAACCATGATTGCAAACGTTTTATGTTGACTAGCTAAAAGAATGGCAGAGATATTGCCAAAATTGATAAATATGTATCAGTGTGGTTTTATGGCAGGGAGGGAAACATTGACAACATTAATAGATCAATGATGATACCATTGTTGGTGGTGTCTTGCTACACGTAAGCTGCAATTTGATGAGTAGGGCAATGGAGGCATTTGCATTCCCTGATGCAGTAATAAAGATACTTAGGAGGATATATGAAGGATTGGAGGCAAGAATTAAAGTGGGAGGGTTCCTACCTGATAAGTTATGTCTGAATAGAGGGACAATGCAGGGGTGTGCTTTTTATCTTTGTTATTTACTTTATATTTAGACCAACTGGTGAAAAATAAGAGACTCAGAAATTTAGATTATACATGGTATGGTAGTCAAGAAAAGTTGTCTTCATTTGCAAACAATATTTTGTACCTGATAAAGAAAGAAAAAAGACATCTCAGTGTTGTGGAACGTTTTGAGACAGTTTCAAGTCTTTCCAGGATATAAAATTAACGAAGATAAAACAAAGGCTACAGCTGTAAATTATGTATTCCCACATGAATTGTTTCAGCAATGCCCATATTTATGGGGACATGATAATGTAAAGCATTTAGGAGTATAGATTTAAAAGGCTTCTGTTATGGCAGCTAAGGATATGTAGGCAGAAACTACACACAAGATAATGCAAGAACTGAGAAACTGGAATCTCTTATTTATGGATATGGATAGTAAGATACAAGCAGTGAAAGTGTTGTATATAAAGGCCGGGCATATTTTATTGACCAGAGGAGAAGTTTTCAATAATTAATAAAAAGTTGAAGGAATTTACCTGGGAAGGAAAGAGGGCAAGGGTTAAGTGGGATAGGTTGATCCTTCCAATAGAACGAGGTGGTTTAAGATGATCTAATTTGAAGGGATATTTCAATGCTACATGATTAAGAAACATGCATAACACAAGCAGAAATGTATTATTCAAAGTGGAAAGGGGCGATGATGAAGCAGAGGAGAAAATCAAGAAAAGAGAAGAGAATGGGATTTTGGATGCAAATGCTTAAATAGAATAACAGCCATAAAAATATTAAATTCAGAAAGTAGCAGAAAGCATTTTAAGAACTAAACCAACATAAGAATAAAGAAAGGAGATTTGAGATTTTTGCAAATAGGGATGACTGCAATTCATATCTCTGAACCTCTTAGATCAAGAAATCTGGACAAAGCCATAAATAATTGGAGAGGGAGTCCCAAAAGTAGGGACACGTTTTATGTATTACTCTTATATTCTTAAACAGTTGAGAGTGAATAACATATTTTCCATTAGCATGAAAGTTCTGAAAGGTAGGAAGTCTGAAACTCAAATGTCTGTCATTATTGTCTGACTTTAGTCCTCAGTGATTTGCCAGAAAACTAAAACTTTACGAGGAACATACAAAAACTGTGGGGATAAAATCTGAACATTCTGCAAAAATCTGGATAGTTCAGAGGTATGCTGCAAGCAGGGGTACAGACAAGAAGGGGCTGAAATTTAGTGGAGAAAACTGGCTAAGGAACCAAGGTATTTGGAACAAATTACTAGATAGGGAAAGGTAATAGAAGGGGAAGATACCAAGAAGATATATGAACTGCAGGCTAGAGACTATCTAAGTTTAATTCTGGTTGATGCAAAAAAATAATTACAAAGGAAATCAAGATCTAAACCAACTGTATTTGAAGGATTGAATATTGTAACAGAGATAAAAGAACTGAAGTGGGAGCTCTTCAAAAGGGAAGGAGCAAACTGCATAGAAATAAATGGAGGTTGTGGGAACAATACATGCAGACTACTGTTGTAGAGGAAGAGTGAGGTTTAAGGGAAGGCAGGAGCAATTTATGTAATGCTGGGATGATGGTAGTTATAAAGAAGAACATACGTATAATGTATGCAACTGGAAACATGTTAATATGGTTCATTTTCTTTTATATTAATGTATGTTTGCATATGTCTTAAGTGCTAATGTAATAAAGCTGTTAAAAAAGAGATTCCTTATAGTCATCCTCCCCAGACTGGAGGCTTTTGCCCATTATAGATTTTCAATATATCCATTCCTTCCTAAACTATCATCATTTCAAAACAGAGTTCAAGATGATCAACCAGGGGAGATACCGTTTTCACTATAATTGAAGGACATCTGTTTTCACATTTTAAGTAGACCAACTACTTTCTATTTTTTGGGATGTGAAATCCATAGTAGTCATTTGCAGTAATCAGACGCTTCCATTCAGTTGTGCTTAAGCAATCTGCATGGAATCATCACCAAAGTAAGCTCAGCATTCTGTTTGAGAAATAATATTTAAGTGTTGCTTTATATAGACAAGTGGAGCATGTGTTCCGGGTCTTTTTGATCATACCTTTAACACATGGATCAGGTTCTGCCCATTCTAGAGAGCACATTTGGTTGAAAATCTTTAGCAACAGCTTTCCCATTTGTCTTAGTATATAGATCACCTGAGAGCCACAATCAGTACCAAGGATGGCAAAGCTTTTCCATCTTTTGCACAGGCCCAACCAGCTTTCTAGGCAGTAAAATTACAGTTTCCCAGGCCACTCCCCCATACTTTGAGATTCTCACAGTTTCTGGGTGTGATAATGCCCCCTGACAGATCTCATGCTTTCAACCTTTTAGAAGAGATAGCCATCCAGAAAGAAATCATAAAGGTTAGCCTGAGGATGAATGCCCCATTCCCAAGCCCAAGAAATCAGCTCCAGTAGCAAACAAATTACAAAATTGTTTATGATTACATCAACAATGATGTTGGCATTCATTTTGCAGTAAAAGCTGAACTTTTTGCTATGGACTTTATAGATGTCATGTCTACCTAAACTTTGCAAGGTTTGACTGTCGCCGCCATGAACTATAGCCGCTTCTTTGAACATAACACCACTTTGTATGTTGGGTTATGAAGTCTATTTATTGTTCAGAGTTATGGATAAGGTTATTAATTTATCTACAGCTGTTATTATAATATCAAGAGTCAAATGATGGAGATTGCTTAAGATTTATTACTACTTGTCGCAGTAACTTATTTGAAGTCAAACAAGCTATTGCTAAGCACTGGTCAACCAAAGCTACAAATGGATGTGACTTTTTTACTTCTATTTTGACTGAAAATTTTACTGTACAGTTTTTGAAAGGGAAGTATTTGTCCCAGTACTTCAACTGTTGGAAAAAATTAGGTTTGGTTATGTGACCCCATATAACCTGAATTGCAGCAGGACATGTGTTAAAATGTATGCGTTATAAATATATGTTGAAATTCATATATTTTCTACTGCAAATAGATTCTGCAGTTTCAAATTAAATGTTTAATTAATTGTACAACACAATGTTAGCCTTTCTGTGCTGCCTTTTGTGCTGGAAAACCCGTTGCATGTTCAAATAGGGAAGAATTGAACATGAGAGATGTATTGCATACAAATGTACTGCTACTGGTTTGTACCAAACACTCATTAGGTCATACAGATGTCAGGTATGTCTTTATTGGCATTAACAGGATCTTGGAAGTGGGTCCTAATTAAGTAGGTTTTCTCAGGATCTAGAGATAAAAAATGGAATATCAACACAGGAGCTTTAGTTAAATTGTGTCTTAATGATACCTATTAAGGTAATGATATTTATTAATCATATAGTTTTGATGGTACTGTTATGCATGTTCAGTGCTACAGATAGTCCTTAATATGTGTTTTATTAAGTTCTGAAAAATGATGTTGGGCTTATGAATGCATGTTACTGTATTGTGTGGATATCACGGATATGGTTTAGCTAGAATTTTGGATTAATACAAAGTTTTTTGTGTGTATTTTGCATATAATTTTTGATATATGCCATTAATTTTTAATCTTGCTATTCATGCAAAACTTTATCATACTGTTGTTGCCATGTGATTAGGTGTGGGTATTTAATTAGCATGACTATCAGAAAAAAATACACCAAGGAAGCCATTTTGGTTAAACTAGTATGCTTATGCTAATCATCTGTGGTGAACAAAGATGTTTGCACTGTCTTTGAGCACTTTATTTTTCTTTGAACTCTACCCCATTTTAACACCCAAGCATTAACAGGTTACCCTCAGACTGGAAAACGAGAATAATCTGTTCACATATTATGGCAAGACTGGAGCTGTAAATACAGATATGGGGTATCCCTCTTATCATGCCAACCCTGAGTCTTGTAGCATCAGTCAGTAAGTGCCATGTAAAACTCAGTATGGAGAAGTACAGAGTAATGCACTTTGTGAGTATAACCCATCTAGAACGTGCAAACAAGAAGTGAGTCGTGACCCTTCACACAATGGCTGTAGAACAGCATTTGGAAGTTATGCGCATCCCCAAGTTGAATCGTGCAGTGGTCAGGATACATAGAATACCTGATTAGATGCCTAGGACTGCAGGTATGAGGAATACTGATGTTGCTTTCTTGATGTAAAGAGTTCAACACGGGACTTATTTTGATACTGGAATCACTTCTGGAGGACAAACAGAAGCTGTCAGAAGGTGCTGTGATGGTTGCACTACATTCTTCTTTGGTTCAGTCAGAAATGTCAGGATTCGCCATTAGTTTCAGCAGACAGTTAACATTTGTTTATACCACCATGGCAGCTCAGCATAAATAATGATAACACTTCAGTATCTCACACCAAACTGAATATGACTTAGTAATTGCAATTCATTATGGACTAGTTACGTTCTTAAAAGAGCTACGTCATACATAATCATTAAAAAGGGCAATCACTTGTTTAATTACACATAATATACAGAAATTGTTTTGCAACTTTATACCATTTATCACCCCAGATACGAATAGTTACAACTGTCAAACAGAAGCAAGGATGGAACAAGAGATAGTAAAAGAATCTGGTGTTGGTCCAAGAAGATAACAAGATGGCCTGAAAGACTGTGCTATAAGGAACAAATCCAGGTACTGCTCATGCAAAACAAGTGAGCAGAAGAGAACGGAGGTATGATATGAACATACTGTGTAGGCATGAAGCAAGCAGCTAGAAGACACCTTAGGTAAAGAGGTATAGAGGGCAGTTTGGGGAATCAGGTGATGGGTGGAGAGAGACTTGATTTATGTCATATGTAAAGAAGTACTACCTCACAGAGGGAGAGAGAGAGAGAGAGAGAGAGAGAGAGAGAGAGAGAGAGAGAGGGTCTTGGAATTCATTCCAAGAGGAATGGTTAAATGAAGGTCAATACAGGTCATCTGTTAGATTTGTGGGCATCTGGTATAAATCGAAATGAGAGAAGGACAAAGCTATGAGTAGGACACCTGCATAGAGACTAGTAGCAAATCTGACAAAATAAATAAGCTATCTTCTTTTCTTAGCTTTTTCTTATGTTTAAATGTCTGGGCCAGGTGCTACTTTTAATAACTAAGTTCACTTGCAATTTTACAGAACACTGGCGATGAATAAGTTCAACCAAGTTTTATAAATATTTTTAGAAAATATTTTTTTTCTCTATCTACAATGCTCAAAATTATTCAAAATACCTTTGTTTACATGCACCAGGTAGCTCGGTCCACCTTGCAAGAGCACATTTGTGAAACATCTGGAATATTACAAGGAAATAACAAGGATGGTACACTTCATAAAGGCATAACACTTTAATCCATTTCATTTGCCTTGAATTTTTGTGGCCTTTACTTACACCATTTCTCTCAACCTCTCATTGCAAGAAATCTGGACAAAGCCAGAAATAATGGGGGACAAAGGCCCAAAAAAGGGACATATTTTCAATAATGCTCCTACAAACTTAGGAAGTTGCTAGAATAACAGATTTTCCATGATTATGTATTTTCTGAAGAACATGAAGTCTGAAACTCAAATGTCTGTCATTATTTATTACTGTTTAGTGATTTCATTCCTCAGTGATGTGCCAGACAACTGCAAATTTTATGAAGAACAGAACAAAAATAAGAGGCAAAAATGAAGGCATTCTACGAAAGTCTGGAGAGTTGAGCGGTATGATGGTGACACAAGATCAGTTTAGAATGCTGCTGGAACAACTATATGTTTCTGAGTTTGTATGAATGTCAGGTTTATGACTAAGGACAGACCACCATCATTTTTTTAAGAATACATTTGAACTAATCTGATACTGGAAAACCACTTTGAAAAGCCAGTCACCTCTGTAAACAGGATTATGTTTGTGCAGGAAAGATGTATAATGTTCCAGAAAATTGATGTACAGTATATCAACATGGTTATCAAAATCCCCTGTAATTCAGCCTTTGAGTCATAAAGATAAAATGTAATGGGACTGACAGAACATCAGTTTCAGTAAGCTACATAGAGTAAATCCATGAATGTTTTGATCATTTTGAAAATGTGTAACTTACTAGAGAGATCAAAATCACATGATTAAGCTTCTGGCTGGGCATTACAGTAAGAAATGTTTAGCTATGACTGAACAATCAATTGAGGTTAGTTGTGTCAGGTTTGGCTATCAGACAAAACTGCAATTAAACAGCAATGGGGCATTTCAGTTGACACAGGAAAGGTTAATTATGTCATGTTAAATACTCACAATGGGTTAGGCACATGACAAATAAACTTGGTCTTGCTTTATTATTATATAAGTTTGAAATTCATGGCCCTATTTCTTTAAACTTATAATAGGTACATTGACATTTTAAGATAAGTATTTAATGAGCAGATATGTAGGTAAATGCTTTACAAATTTATAATGAGGGGCAAGAGTAGATTACTTAAATTATGCTTAAACTAAAATTGTTAGTAAATATTACCAGAATTTATGTTATTCTCAATGGCATTGAATTCCACACAGGGAAAGCATGGGAATACAGCTTAAAGTGTGTTTATATATAGCATATGAACCACAATAGAATGACTTTAAGCATACTTCATGTATATCAACACCTTCCTTTAACAGGATTTGATAGTTCTTGTTACAATAATTATATTAAATAAGAAAAATATGTGACTAGACAATACACTGTTAGAAAATTAAATAAAACAGATCTTCTCCGTCTATTGCTACCAGCAGAGTTTATTTTCATATAGTAACACTTAATAAAACTTTATACATGGCCTATTAAATTATACCATTTCTTATTTTATGAAATGATGATGAGACTTATCAAAAGCATAAGGTTTCATTTTACTGGAAGGAGAAAATTAAAAGTAGGTGCTGTTGTGATTTGAAAAATGAGCTGATATGCAAACACCAAGCAGAGAAGTTACTTGCTATGTACTGCAACTGTAATTCAGAAATAATAACTTTGTTCTAAATTATTTTCAGCAGCTACTACTCTTTTAATCTTATGCTTGTTCTGCTATGTGCTTACTTACTTGGTGTTTTATTTTATCATTCATTCATTTATTCATACTCTGTGTTTTGTTTTATTTATTTATTCATTTATTCTTTGTTGACTGGGTTAGTTCCATTAGGCTTATGGCCTCTTTTCAGAGGAGAATTGAGGTGGTATTCCTACTGACTAGAGAAAGTTTTGGCCAGGGTACCAGGGAAGTTCTCTTTTTATTTTCGCTAAGTGCTGTGGGATCTTTTAGTTACATCACCAGTTAATGATCCGTAACAGCACCTGCCCCCTCCCCACAAGCCTTCTCATCAGTTTCTCTTCTCTAGCTAATCTTATTAATGATGTTGTGAGATCCTTCTGAAGTTCAAGTTCATGACATGCCTCTGGGGAACCCAAATCAAAGAAAGGTCACTTTGTTCAGATGGTAAATAACCATTTGTTGAATCTCTAAAATCATTTTGCCAGGAAACTGGTCTGGGACCTGTACCACCTTGGCACAATGGCTGAATGGCTCACATGAAACATTCTACGGAGCATCTTGGCCTTTTACTTCTTTTTTGCTCACCGCTTTATTCCAGCATTGGTTAAGTCTGCAGATTCAGTACAATGGAGAACAAGTGATGCACTGCAGTGTTCAGTAGTTACAGCATTCTATTCAGCCACAACAGTATTTGTTAAATAAGCACACTCAGCCATGAGAATATTATCTCGCTGTGATTGTTTTATATACAGTCTAGCACATTTAACTATACAGCAAATTGAAAACAAAAATGCATCTCAATACTAAATGATAGCACATTGATAATTTAACATAATCGGTTCCATTTGCCACAAAGCTCTCACCTGGCTTACTAAGTTGTCTCTTGAAGGGTAACGGCCAATTAAACTTTTCGGGAGAAAATGTAACACTTCAGCTGAGTGTGGTGTGTCAACCACACAAAGAACACATGCAGCTCTCTGGACTTCTTCTCTTTCCATCCATCTCATAACCTTTTGCTATTAGTTGCATAACCCACTTCTGTTCTCCAGGGCTTAAGTTAGCAGACAGTGGATGACAGAAAAAACAAACAACCCCACTTGAGAAACTGGCCTGTGTAACATATGTAGGGCTAGCTTAGTCAGAAAGGATCACGTAGTTGCCACTCATAGACAGTTCTAGAAGTCGTGGCTTGAATTTGCTACTTCTGACCACAGTGCATACAGTCCTCCGAACCTAGATAACCTAATCTGAAGCTATGTGCCTCAATCCAGCACTAGAGATGAACAAGCAACAGTATAATTGCCTGCAACTGGGCTTATCATTTAACTCTGGGGCCCACTGTAGTCCTTGTACCAAGCTAGTGTCAATTGTCCCTCCATATCTCTCAGTGTAATGCTTGATACTATCATTAAACCTCTCCATAGCTCCTTTCTTCAGAATTTTTCATATCTGAAATGCATTGATTTGCTGCATGGTTTGCAGCTTGGGAAATGAACAGACAAAAATACCCCACAAATGGAATGAATTCTGCCACTAATAAGGTAAAAACTTTGTGAAGCATAGTGAAGTGGGAATGCATAGGGACAAACAAGGATTAAGATGTGATTTGCATTGACTATCCCTCATCTTCTGTTTTACAGTTGTTTATACCATAGCTGTTCCAAATATGATAGTTTTTTACAGTGTCTCCAGGCCCTGCTATTTTAGTTGAATAGCTTAGTTTTGTTTTAGAGCAATTACTGCAAATGTTCATTACACTGCTTGAGTAACTGGTACAAGTGGATAAAACAATATGGAAGAGGGTAACACAAGCAACCTGGAGGACTTAAAAGTTATTTGCAACTCTACCAAGCTGCTTAACAACATGTTGCAGATCAAAATGAGTGATGGACAGATTTTCAGGGAAACAAGTGCTGCTCATGATGACAAGCTTGGGGCAGTAGATGACTGGCTAAACAAGCAGCAGCTCGAGATCACTGTTAATAGTGTGCTGGTGGACCCCAACACCAGAGTGATGCAAGGGCTGCAAGCTTTCTCATGATATCTTAAAAGTAATTTGAAGGATCTTGACACTCAAGCAAAAACTTTTTGGGCTCAATGACTGTCTGAAGCACACAGAGTTCATGAGGAAGTACTGCAGAAATTGTGAGGCACCCAAGAGCTGCATGTCCTGAAAAGGTGCATTAGATCACTGCAAGTGAGCAGAGTAATGCTTTCCCCAGGCGAGTCATTGGGAAGTTTTTTTCACTATAATGAGAGACAGTAAGTCTTTAAGATGGAATAAGAGTTGCCAATGAATGCAGGATAGCTGGCTCTGTGGTGAGCATCATCCTAGATTATAGAGTTGCACTATATATACATACATACATACATGCATATAGATGTACTGCAATATACTTAATGCTCAAAAGTCAACATAGTGAATGTTGAGATGTAAAAATTGACATACATGATATTAACAGCTCAACACATACTCAGTGCATCATAGTCTTGGGCATGCAAACAGTAAAACAGTGTTTTTGTTGGGGGAAATTCCTCCTTAGCTTGCATTCTCCTTGTTAATTATATATACCAACTCCAAGATTGCACAGTCCCCAGGGGAAGGAGTTGATCTCACATACCTGTTGGCATGTGTTTCATCATCCAAAGTGTGTGGACAAAACATATATCAGCTAAAGCAACACTTGAGTAAATTAGGTGTAACCATATCAGAATGAAGACAAGTCTGTCTGCAATTAGATGCTGCAGAGTGTTGAGGCTGAAGCTTCAGCTATTGCTTCCTGTAACACTTTGCATTAAAGGCTGATAATCAAGAATCTGCAACATACTTTGCCTGCTGAAGTGGATCATACCTCTCAACTTCTTAACGCAAACAATCAGGAGAAAGCCAAAACTAATTGGGGCAAAGCCCCAAAAATAGATTAAAATTTTGAATATTGGTCTTATAAACTTAGAAAGTTAATAAAATAAAATATGTTATGACAATGCGCATTTTAAAGGATATGACGTCTGAAACTCAAATGTCTATCAGTGTTTGCTGACTTCAATCTTTAATGATTTTTCAAGAAAACAACTTTTATAAGGAACAAACCAGAAATGAGCCAAACATCTAGACATTCTGAAAAAAATCTGAGAATGGATATTTTGCTGTTAAGTATGGTTATTATGCTAAAGTTAGTGCATTGGCTTGTCTCTTATATTCTATCTTGTCAATATTTGGTGAAATAGAGCTCTTGATCTGATGGATTATGCATTTTAGGTGCTAATAAAGTTGTGATTATCAGGCTAGATATCTGACTTTTAGATATTAGGTGTGTGGACAGAGTGGCAATAATGGAGTATCTTGCTAGTTTATCTGTTAATAATGTAGTGAAACTTGAGTTCAAAGATATTAGCCAAAGGGTCAGGAGTGGGACTGGAAACATATCCTTTATTTTTGAAATCCATTGATAACAGGGGGAAACAAAGTCATAGATAAGAAATTATTGGGGAAAATTACAGTACTGCATACTCTTGAAGAGTGAAATGGGAATTTGTCAAGATGGTATTTTGAGAGTATGTCATCTCTAATAAAAAGAAATGCAGAGGAGTAATACAAAATACATTTGGAGTGGAAAATTGAACTGGTGGAGAGAAAATATCAAAAATGGCATTTGTAAGGATATACTTCTATTGATTGGCTTGCAAGCCAAAAACAGAGGTTCACTCATAGGTTCATTGTTCATAGTTTCATAGTTCATAATTCAGAGAATGAAAGGCTCTACAATACAAAGATTCAGGAGAGATTAGAGAGGTGGAAAATGTTTGCTTTATTTGAGGGAATTGTCTACAAAATTTCTGGCTATGGAGCTAGACAAAAAATGTAAGGAGATGATGATGTAGATCTCAGAAGGTTATAGCAGACTATTATATTTGATAAGAACTAGATAAGTAATATTATAGGTGATATTTAGAAGGGAACTGCTGGTCCTTTGAAGAGGTTAGAAATAGTGAAATAGAGCCATATCTGTCTAAGGCAGTACTGTCATAGGTTCCAAATTAGGCCAGGGCAGCTCTTAGTATGGGTATTATTTTAAATTATATTTTTGCAGCTATAAAAAAAATCACTTAACTTGGGGAAGTCTCTTCACCCAAATGGGTGGAGTGACAGATTTTATGTGCAGTTTAAGAAGTTTGTTGCAACTGTTTGTTGTAGGTATTTGTGGGAATATGACTCATATTGCCAGACACTTCTATACTGGCTAAAACTTTTTGTACCCAAGGATGGGAGGAATTTGGAGGACCCAACAGTTATTAGCTTATCTCTCTATTTTCTCTGAATAAAAACATTGATGCAAGAATTTTAGCCAACCGGTTTAAGGATATTATGGAGTATTTATTTATTTTGATATTTTAACAAGAGATTCTAAAAATTACCTTCATCATCTCTAAGAACTTTGGACAGTTTCATACTGGAGACTGTCAGATATATCTGTAACTATAAAAGTGCAATTTCAAATGAAAAAATGTCTCTACACCCCTTGGAATTTGGTTGGTAGGATGAAAATTGGAGGCTTTGGATCCATAAATCTGCTTTACTTCTTCCTATTTCTGATTAGCTGAAAATGCTGAAGAAATTCAGCATGATGAATTATTTCACAATTGCTCAGAAGAAGCCATAAAGGTATTTAACTCTTACTTTTCTTGATGAAGAGAAAAACAGCACAGGGGCACTTAGACAAAATATGAGTAATCATTGCCTGCCTCCGAAAAAAAAATTACATTTATTAAATGTTTTCCCAAGAACACAAAGTTCTACAGAGCCTATAGATGTTTATGTTATTGTGCTGAAAAACAGAGTCAAAGACCATGAATTTCATGTGCTTCATGATTCCCTAATAAGAGAGAAACTAATGTGTGGTATATAAAGCATTGAAATCAAGGGGCAAGACATACAGATAAACAGGTTTTCCCTTAACATCTGGGAATGTATGCAGAGCAAGTAAAATTCTTAGTGCATAGTTAAAAGGTAAATTGATAAAAAATATATGTAAAATAAAATATAAATGAAATAATATGACAAATGAGAGTAAATGAAGGTTATGCTGTAAAAATAATTAATATGACAAAGAAAGCCATGAAGTAATGTACAATAACAAAGATATGCCCCGGGATTCATGAAGCTCGGCGCAAGGATGGCGTTAGCCTTGTGCCGAGCGTGCAGCGTATAGATGGAGCAGCAGCACCATATGCATATTAATGAAGGTACGCTGCCGCAACGTCCACGTGCACAGGAAACATGTGCGAGTGTAGGGGGCATGTCTAAGTGCTGCACAGAGGCGTGAACATGTTGGATGCAGATGCACAACCTAAAATGCTGACTAGTACAGTCTGCCTCTAATAATAATCACTCCTGTCAGTGTCCGTGGATACTGAAATGTTGCAAAGCATACAAGACAGTTCTGTGAACACCAAAACAAAAAATAAACACAAAGGCACGTAGCTGAATATTGAGCCCCTGTCCCTCGAACAAATGACATTTAAAACCCTGTGCTCGTATTTCATTGTAGTGTTGATTGTTATACCAAGCAGAAGCAAAATGCAGCGTGTTTGCGCTCCGCTGCCCTGCCCTTTGCTAAGCCTAGCCCAATGGTTAGGGTTACCACCTGTCCCACTTTGTGAGGGACAGTCCTTCTCTGGGCAGTTGTGTCCTTACCAAAAATATTAAAAATGGCAAATGTTCTGTGATTGTAGGACATAATTATGTTCCATATTTTATGTAAAAGTTTTATAAAATAGTTATTTCTGTATCTAAAATACCTAAATGTTACAAGAAACAGAATACGCAACTAAACTGTTACAAGAATAAGCTTTTATTTAGACAAAAAAATAAAGTTCTATCCTTTGTACTGACCGTGGGTATGTGCCGGCCTGTAAAATCTGATGTGTGTCCCGAAAATGTCCCACTTTGGCCATTTGAAAAGGTGGCAACCCTACCAATGGTCAGAGCATTCGCTAAATATCTGTCCATTCATGGTCCAAGTCATCCTTGTCTGGATGGTCCAAAGATGAATGGGTATTACCCGGGTCTACCTACCATGTCATGAAAGATAAGTATTTGCGTGTACCTATGTGCATGAAGTACAGCATGTGGAAGATCAAATATGCTAGGGTTGTCCTCACAACCATATTGGTACCAGAGATATGTAGAGTACTCAATGTGTACTGCTGTCTGTGCCATGGGCCATCAACCAAAGAAGGGATGGATGGTGTGTTTGTGGAATATGGGGGAGGGTGATGGGTAATGTAATAATTTGCCAAGGGGAGACTGGGTCGGATGTACAATAGGTGAACTGGAGTGTACGAGGGAGCAGTGGGTGAATCAGAAAGGAAACCAAAGAACATACATTCACAGCCGCAATACACTCTGAAAAGCCATACCACAGAACACAATCCCACAAACATATGAACATTAAAATGTGCAATACACATGTACAGAAACGTTACTGGCTCACACCCACATAATGGTCTGGCCTGAACTGGGCAATCCAACACCAACACACCTGGATACATAATTGAATACCCATCATCCCCTCCACAGCACCAACCCCTTGCTGAACGTCTGCCAAAACCACCCATACTCGGGCTGCTAGCTTGGCGCAGCCATATCTGCACATAGTGCCCCCTACCCACATCTAGTAGGCAGTCTTACCCTAGGCAATCTCAGGCTTGCAAACTAGGTATCCCATGCATGCAAAACTCTACCACATTTTCAAATAACCAGAAGAATGGGGTTCGTCATCCACAATTTTTGGACATCCCTCATGGGATAAGTGTCTGTTCTCAAGATTAGACTTTGTGGCATAACACGATGTCCACCCCCGTTGACATCCGGGCACAAGTCAGATTAGCAGTACTTGTCCACAACCCTGCTTAGCCTCCACCTGGTCCTGCAGAACCTACGACCAGGGATTAAACACCTGACCATGATGCACATCTCCCCATGACCTTTCACATGTTCCCATGAAGCTTCCCCATAGCCATCTTCCAAATAGTATATGTTCATAAATTGTATACCCCATCGTAATGATGCACACAACCCCTGTATACAAACAGTATGGGTACCTCCTGTATGCGGTTGTTCATATACATGGCCATGTATAACTCCAGATATGTAGTCATATATCTATAAATGTACATACTTATATTTGCATAGCTACACATCACACATACATGCATATAAGTAGTTGTCAAGTATGTTTCCTATTCATAAATATGTATACTTGTAAATGTATACATATGCCTCTCAGAAACATATGAACAGTAACATGTACTATACATATGTACACCAACCGACTGTCAAATTAGTTGCCAGTACTGTGGAATGCCTGTAGTAAAGTCATATATCCTAATTACCATCCATACAGAATGTATCACGGATGGTATACATGCAAATGAAGCAGCACACCAATAGTGTAGTGGTTAGAGCATCCGCCTATCAAGCAGACATTGCTGGTTTGACTGCAGCACACACCATTTATGACATGTAATCTGTATACGAGCATATCTTACTAATTTTATGCTGTATAACAATATAATACTATTGAAATGTGAAATGGGGTGACGTATCACAGTAAGAATGCAGAAGGTATTTGCATGATGGGAAACGGCGATTAAACAGAAAACCACTGCTGAAAAGTGTTGTACTCACCCTTTGTCCAAAGGCCCTTATTCTGCCCAGCAACATAATAAACCACCTTGGCCAGGCTTGACGGCAGGACCCTACATATCACAATCAATGTGATTTACCACTAAGCCACGGCAGTTATACCTAACTCTGATGTTATCACAAACATAGCAGACAGCACAGTCATTCAACAGTATGATCAAGGAATTAATCATGTAGATGTATATGCATGCGTACGTACACACACACACACATATATATATATATATATATATATATATATATATATGTATATATATATATATATATATATATATATATATATATATATATATATATATATATATATTATATATCTACAGAATGAACATGGGCACAAGAAAGCATTCATAATGAATGTGAAGGAAAACAGCAGCAGAACATCCGTATTATCTAGTGCTTGACATATCAAGCTGGTCAGAGGTGAGCAAACCCCCTGCGTCTCTAACCACAGATAGGATGCTAACAGTGGAACTAACTCTGTCCACGTGGTAAGTCTGACTTTCAAACGGGTACAGGGCAGTCCCGGTCCCCAGTCAGACAAGCCTAAAACCAGATGACCATATGAACACCCTGACCATCATATGAACGTATATGCCAGGACTATAGGCTTAGGAAGTCGGAATATACTTGGAGTAAGTCAACATGCGGGACGGGTCCAGAGCAGTAGGGAATGGCACATGTGTAGTGGTGCAGTTTTCCTAACTGGAGAATGGATGCCTGCTGTGTTAGCGACATGTTGAGGCATGTGTATGGATAACTATGAACCATGGGTATACATATAAGTGAAGCAGCATACCAATAGTGTAATGGTTAGAGCATCCACCTAACAAACAGGCATTCACGGTTCAAGTTTGACTATAGCACATATCATTTTCCATGTGGAATGAATGTCGTCCTGCTCTAAAACTGACATAATAGCATGTAAAAGTGAACTTGAGTATCGCATGGGGATTTTTAACCAGATCATTTCAATCAAAGTGATACTGTCATAATGAATAAGGCACAAGTAAGTACAAATAAGCGGCAGTAAACATATATAACAAACAGTAAGCATATGCGAGTGCACTTGCGTGGGTGTAAATAGCGCCCAGCATAGGAAATGTATATGAGTATGTACAGATGTAGTATATATATATATATATATATATATATATATATATATATATATATATATATATATATATATATATATATATATATATATATATATATATCTACACACACACACGCACACACACACACACACACATATATATATATATATATATATATATATATATATATATATATATATATATCTATGATGAATAAATGTCATAACAATAAAGCATAGACAAGGGATGAGAAGGGAATCAACAGCAACTATAGTATCATAGAGTGCTACCCAAAAATTATATAGGGGGTTTAGCCTTCCGACCATTACACAAGCAAGAGCAGGTATGTTCAAAGACTAAATGGTGCGAGAGCCTGAGAATACATGAGGCAGGCCAACATATGTGTAGGACTCCTAATGCTCTGGAGAGGGCAATGTTTGGAGGTGTGTCATGGCTGTGATAACAAGTGGATAATGGAAGTTACGTGTGCAAGTTGAACACGGATGGGGTGGAGGAACTATGGGTATGAAATTATGGATCTAGGTGTGACAGGGTTGGAAGGTCCAGTTCTAATTGGACCGCCCAGTGGAGGTCAGCGAGTTCGTAATAGGTATATATGCATACACACATGCAGACATCAATATGTAGAAGTACATTCTCTGTAACACATGCATTCCATTTGTAGACATAAATAATGGAATGTGCACAAACAACCATCGACAGTAGATGGAATAATAGGCTGTGCAGAAGAGGGACGGGACGAAACTGCTAGAATGCAGAGGTGTGTACAGTGTCCAAAGTCAGTGCTGTGCTGACGATAATCAAATGTGAGAGCTTCCCCACACATGGAATCATTCCTGTGATCTGCCCGCTACGGCAACGCCAAGTACTAAACCGGTCTAATTGTAAAAGAAATACGCTGAACACGTACATAATTAAGTTCTCATGTGTAACGTGTGTGATACCGCATAGTCATACATAATAATGAATTGCACTGTCATGTTAATGGGAGTAAGAATGTAATAAAGTATAGAGTCTAATCTTGCGATAAACACATGCGTGTTCCATGTCGGGGAATCCAATAATTGCAAATAGTATTCCTTTGGTCGGTCACGTCACCAATGTTTGTGGACTAAATGTATGGGAGGTCTGAGGATACGTGGAGTGAGTAAACCGATGGAATGGCTATATAGGAGTAGGGTATGGCCAGTGTGTAGTGGTGTCAATACACCACAAATCCGACAGGAGAATGGATGGCAGCAGTGTTAAGGAGGCATTGGGGTGTGTTTGGGGAACCAGGAGCCATGGGTATATGGGTATATATGCATATGGAGCAGCAGAGCAATAGTGCATTCGTTAGAGCAACCCCCTAATGAACAGACATTCTCGTACCGAATCACACTGTATCACATTCCAATTACCATCGGTAATCCATACATGAACATATTGCAACATCTGCCCCCTGTATAACATGCTAAATATTGATTACAAAATAACTAGAGTGAAGTGTCAGTGTCATAATGAATAAGGCACTAGCATGCAGGTGAAGCATATATAAACACTATTACGCATGTGTAAGTGCATATGCGTGGGGTATGTATTGGTTTACAGACACACACACATATGTGTGTGTGTGTGTGTGTGTGTGTGTGTGTGTGTGTGTGTGTGTGTGCGCATAGATATACAGAGATATACAGCTATGAATGGAAACAGCACACAGGAATGACATATGTTCACAGGCTATGCCAATGGAAGTGAGGAGCCCAGGCAAGAAACATGACACATGCAGCATGCCCTTCCACCCCACCCACAGCCGGACACGGGAAACATATACGCAATCAATGTAAAGTGTCCACTGCTCCCCAGACCACAGGCAGGATACAACCGGGGGGGGGTACACAATGCACCAGTGGATTCTAATCATGGAACACAGAATGGAGCGTCCCTTGCGGGATACCCCAAAAATTGCCCAAACCAAAAGAAGGTGATAGACTGGCCATTTGGTCCGCAGTGTATACAGACTCGGAATACAAGGGTGGGTAACCCTGATGACCCATGGGCCGAGACAATTGTATGAAATGGGTCCCATGATGTAGCCCAGGCAGGTATGACCCTAATCCTGAGCAGTATCCTTCCTTCACCAAGAATGATGCCACAATATAGAGACAAGATGATCAGCTTTAACAATTGGCTTAATGTCTGGTGTCATTCAAAGGGGATCCAGTGTCTGTCTGCCTGGGATGACATGCTTGACAAGCCACGCTGCTTCGCAAGGGACGGCTTGCACCTGTCACCCCTGGGATTCCGGATATTGGCTAAGGCTCTTGCCACCCCCATAGTGCCTTTTTAGGCAAGGCTCAAATTCTAAACCTACCACCCTAGAAAACAAAATGGGAAGAAACTGAGGGTAATGCTGCTCAATGCCAGAAGTCTAAATCTCAAAATGCACGAGGCCCTTCTCAGTATGGAGAACATCGATGTCTGTGCTGTAACTGAAACCTGGTTCAAGGCTCCTGAGAGCACCCGGCACTATTAGGTTTTACCTCATATCATGCGCCCGCCCCAAAACCGGACCACACCACAAAAGGATGGGGTGTATCCATATTCATAAAGGATACCCACACCTCCAGGTTGGTGGCAACGCAAAGCTTCGAAACCATCCAGGTGCAACTAACCATAGGCAAAACTGCTCTACAAATTGTAGCATGCTACAGGCCACCCTCTCAAACTCAGGAACCCCACACAGCCTTCCTGAAGACACTGGAGGGTATAAATGTATCTCCAAACACCATCATATTGGGTGACTTCAACTACCCGAATATAGACTGGGAACATTACTCAAGCCCTAACTTTCTAGCCCAACGGTTCCTGGAGTTCATAAATTCAAATGCCATGGAACAGCTAGTCACTGTTCCCACGAGAGGAGAAAATATACTAGATCTCATTGTCACAAACACGGGACAAAATGCTCCACACGAAGTATATCCCTCATTGGTGAGAACTGATCATAAACTAATCTCACTGGAAATCCACATCTCGCCCCACCCCAAACAAAAAAGACCATAGTGAAGAACTTCTCTAAAGCAAACTTCAAACTACTCAAGACTGGTGTGGTATCCTTCAAGGCCCTGAGCCAGTGGAAACCACAACCCAAGCTGAAGCCCTTACAAATGCCTTCTATGAACACCTCCAGGACTGCATGGATCAGGCAATCCCAAATAAAACCAAGACTCTTTACACAAAGGGCAAATGTCCAGTCTGGTGGACCCCAGCCATTAACAAACTTTACAATAAGAGGAGAAAGCTATTACATGATAGAACAAAATCCATAAAGGAAGTCACCCTGATCATTATTAGTAAAAAATGAGCACTCATAAAATCAACTAAGGCCAATTTTGAGAGAAAAATTGCCATGGATTCAAAGGACAATCATAAGGCCTTTTTCAGCTATGTTAGGAACCTGGGTGGAAACTCCCAGATATGCTCAGAATTAGTCCAAAATGATACAAAAATCACTGAACCCACAGACATGGTCAAGATACTGGCAGACAGGTTCAGTGCAAACTTCACCTCTCCCCTAAAGGAGAGATAACTATCCCAGCCGAGTGTAGCCTCCCGGACATCTCAAATGCGCAGGTGAAAGCTGCTCTCTAAAGCTAAAACACAGCATCAATGGGACCGGATGGTGTCCCCGGCTGTGTGCTACACGAGCTAAATGAGGAATTAAACCACATAAGGCAGCTGTTTAATCTCAGCCTTACCACAGGATACGTGCCCAAGGAGTGGCGTACGGCAACTGTTGTCCCACTCCACAAAGGCCGCGCCTCTACGGACCCTGGTAATTACCGCCCCATAAGCTTAACAAGTCTAGTCTGCAAAGCTATGGAGAGGATCATAATGGAGCTCATAAACAAAGATATAGGGGACTTGCAGACATTGGACCCGACCCAGTTTGGCTTTGTCAAGGGAAGATCATGCCTTTTGAACTTGGTCGACTTCTTCGAAACAGTCACCAAGGCCATTGATGAGGGAAAGGCAGTCCATACAGCCTACCTTGACCTTGCAAAGGCTTTTGACACAATACTTCACTCGGGTATTGTAGAAAAACTTACCAGCTTAAATGTAAACCCATATGTCACAAGATGGGTTGCAAACTGGCTTAAGGACAGAACCCACAGGGTTAGAGTTGCTGGCGCTGTGTCAGACTTCAAGCCGGTCACAAGTGGTGTCCCACAGGGCTCGGTCCTTGGCCCCCTATTGTTTGGCATCTACTTCTCAGAAGTACAGGCCAACATAGGAGGACTTTGGCTGACAAAGTTTGCAGACGACTGCAAACTGGGCGCCATAGTGGAAAGTGCATCAGACACGGATATCCTTCAGAAGGGATTCATGGAAACAGATAGCTGGTGCCAGAGCCATGGCCTGAAGTTAAACGCCAAAAAATGTATAGTCATACCCTTCGGGAAAAACAAGGTAACCACAGGCTACCATATAGATGGCAATCCACTAAGCACAGAAGAGGTTATCAGGGACCTGGGGACCCAGGTTGACAGTGGCCTTTCTTTTGACACTCACATTGCTAAAGTGGTTAGAAAGACCTTCTACATTGCCCACCTGATCATGAAGGGATTCACATCCAGATCTAGTGAGGTTATTGTTCCCCTGTATTCTTCACTTATCAGACCAATGATCGAGTACAATGCCCCATTCGGGATGTATCTCACCCGACATCTGCAGCAATTGGAGAGACCCCAAAAGTTCCTCACCAAAAGGATAAGGACTCCAAAATCTGTCATATGCTGCCAGATTGAAGAAACTCCAGCTCTATTCAGTGCATACTGTCTGCTCAGAGGTGACATGTGCCTGACATACAAGGCCATGTCCAACCCGGAATTAATGGACATGCTCCACCTCAAAAAATCCAAATCCACCAAAACCACTAGAGCAAGCGACTTAAACATTAGCACGGATATAAATAGGACGTGCTGGAGGGATAGATTTATCACTCAGAGACTCCCTATGCTGTGGAATAAAATCCCGGTCCATGTGAGGCAGAGCACCTCGCTGACTCTGTTCAAGAGAAATCTAGACCTGTGGATGGGAGATCGTAGGTTTACCCCGGGAATCATCTCTGTGTCACTGCTGGACAGAGGCACAACAAACTAATGGGCACAGTATTTTTTCATATAAGGGGTGGCGTAAGCCACAAAAATTTGGGCTAGGCTTATAAATGCCTTAGGGCAGATAGCCTAGTATAAACCTATGAACCTATGAACCTATGACATGGAGAGTGGGCAGCGTGTAGTGGTGTGTCCAGAACAGACCAGGTCCCAGAGTAAGGATGGGTGCTGTTGAGGAGGCGAGGGTGGGGGAACTATGGGTAGCTACTTATGGGTCTAGGTGCAGGTTTTGGCTGATGTTGGCCAATATACCTGTATATCTCTGACATCTGTCACCCTTAGGATTTCGAATACTGGCTAAGGCTCTTGCCACCCCTATAGTGCCTTTTTTAGGCAAGGTTCAAATGACAAATTCACCACCGTAACAGGTACAAGCAAGCAAAATCTGAGGGTAATGCTATTCAATGCTAGAAGTCTAAACCTCAAAATGCACTCACTCGAAGCACTCCTTAAAATGGAGAACATTGATATCTGTGCAGTGACAGAGACCTGGTTCAAAGCTTCAGAGAGCACCCCTGCATTACCAGGCTACAATTCATACCACACCTTTCGGCCATCTACCCCAGAACGAAGCACTAAAGGCAGAGGCGTGTCCATATTCATTAAGGATATCCACAACTCCAGGCTAGTTGCACAGCATAATGCATCCGAGATTATCCAAGTGCAACTAACTCTGGGCAAGACCGCAATCCAAATTGTAGCTTGCTACAGACCCCCCACCATGCCCTTGGATTCCCACTACTCATTTCTTGATACACTGGAAAGTACTAGGGTACAACCCAACACCCTAATAATGGGCGATTTCAACTACCCCACCATTAACTGGGAAAACTACTCATGTACCATCTCTTTTGCTCAACATTTTCTAGAATTCATAAATTCCAATGCCTTGGATCAACTTATTCACATTCCCACCAGGGGCAGCAATATCCTAGACCTGGTCATTACCAACATGGGAAACCAGTGTTCCACACCAGAGGTCAATTCCTCGTTGGTCAGATTCGACCACAAGCTAATCAGCCTAGACATCCACATCCCACCCCACCCCCAATTAGGGAAACCATCGTAAAAAACTTCTCCAAAGCCAACTTCACACTTCTTAAGACAGAAGTGGCAAACTTCATGACACCCATGCAGACGGACAGTAGAGGTATGACTGCTGAATCTTACACAAATGCACTTTATAAGCACTTACACGAGTGCATGGATCATGCTATCCCTAATAGAACCAAGATGTTATCTTCCAAAAAAAGGAAGCCAATTTGGTGGTCCTCTGCCATAAACAAACTCTACAACAGAAGAAAGAAACTGTTGCAAAAAAGAGTAAAATCCCATGACTGGAGGAACTCCCTGGTCAACCTCAGTAAGAAGCTGAGATCCCTCATGAAATCCTCCAAAGCTAGTTACAAAAACAAAATTGCCACTGACTCTAAAGACAACCACAAAGCATTCTATAGCTATGTCAAGAATTTCAACGGGAACACTCAGATCTGCTCTGAGTTACAGCACAATGGCACTAAATATACAGAACCAACTGATATTGCCAACATCCTAGCAGATAGGTTCAGTGTTAACTTTACCCCCCTCTCACCCCCTAGAGGGCTCATCTCTATACTGGAAGAATGAAAAGTTTCTATAATCACGGCTGCACAGGTAAAAAACACACTCTCCAAAGCCAAGAACACAGCATCCATGGGACCTGACAATATCCCAGGCTGCGTTCTACATGAACTACAGAATGAACTGGCACCCTACCTAAGTACCATGTTCAATCATAGCCTCACCTCAGGCTTTGTACCCACTGAATGGCGCACCACAACAGTTATCCCACTCCACAAAGGGGGAGCTACGACGGACCCTGGCAACTACCTCCCCATTAGCCTGACGAGCCTGGTCTGCAAGGCCATGGAACGTATCATCCTGGAACTCATAAACAAAGACATTGGTAATCTTCAAACTCTGGACCCTACCCAGTTTGGATTTGTAAAAGGCAGATCATGTCTCCTAAACCTGACTGATGTCTTTGAAGCAGTCACCAAAGCCATAGATGAGGGTAACATGGTTCACACAGCTTATCTAGATCTCGCCAAAGCTTTCGACACCATCCCCCACTCTGGAATTATAGATAAGCTCACTAAACTAGGTATAAATCCCTATGTCACAAGATGGGTTGCCAACTGGCTCATGGACAGAACCCACACTGTGAAAGTAGCGGATTCCAAATCTGACTTCAGACCAGTGACAAGTGGAGTACCACAGGGTTCATTCCTGGGTCCTCTCCTGTTTGGTATCTACTTCTCTGAAGTGCAGGCTAACACAGAATGTCTTTGGCTAACAACGTTTGCAGATGACTGCAAACTAGGAGCCATAATCAAAACTCCTAACGATGTGGACAAACTACAAAAGGGCCTCACTGAGACAGATACATGGTGTCAAAGCCATGGCCTGAAGCTCAATGCCAAAAAGTGCATTGTCATCCCCTTTGGTAAAAACTCTGTACCCATGAACTAGCACATAGCTGGTAGTCTACTTAATGCCAAAAATGTGATAAGAGACCTTGGGACACAGGTGGACAGTAGTCTCTCCTTTGATAATCACATTGCCACAGTGGTCAGGAAATCCTTCTACGTGGCTCATCTCATCACAAAAGGATTCTCATCCAGAAAAAAAGAGGTCATTGTTCCCCGCTACTCATCACTCATTAGACCCATTATAGAGTACAATTCCCCTTTTGGTATGTACCTCACCAGACATCTACAACAACTGGAAAGACCACAGAAATACCTCACAAAGAGGATTACTGGCCTCAAACAGATGCCCTATGCAGACTGTCTTAAAACACTACTGCTTTACTCCATCACATATCACCTACTCAGGGGCGATCTCTGCCTAACATAGAAAGCTATGTCAAACCCAGAGCTGTTGGACATGCTCCACTTAAAGAAATCCCAATCCCTCCAAGCTACACGCTCTAGGGACCTAAACCTTGTCACCACAATAAACAGAACATGCTGGAGAGATAGATTACTGTCCCAGAGACTTCCCATACTCTGGAGCAGACTACCTATCTATGTCAAACAGAGCTCCTCATTAGCACTCTTCAAGAAAAATCTTGATGATTGGATGGGAAATGGGAAATTGGAATTGTATGGAGTGTGAGCAGTCTAAAAACATTATTTTGTCCTCAGGCAGATGGAGAGACACACACCGTTGGCAAGTCTGGGATTAGAACACTGACCTAACTACTTTATCACACTACAGCATCATGCAGTTACAGAATGTGCTACCAAGATTATTGGGTCATAGTATTCCCAGCGGTGTAATTTTAGGTGGGTGACATTATCAGCCTTGCCAAAGTTGGGTATAGGAGTTGTATGGAGTGTGAGAAGTCTAAAAGCATTGTTCTGTCTTCAGGCAGACGGCGAGACACACACACATACATGCACAGTTGGCAAGTCTGGGATTAGAACACCGACCTAATTACATTATCACACTACAGCATTATGCGGTTACAGAACGCACTACCAAGATTACTGAGTCACAGCACTCCCAGAGGTGTATTTCTAGGTGGGTGACATCATCAGCCTTGCCAAAGTTGGGTATAGGAATTGTATGGAGTATGAGTAGTCTAAAAGCATTGTTCAGTCCTCAGGCAGACGGAGAGACACACACAACACACGGTTCGCAAGTCTGGGATTAGAACACTGACCTAACTACTTTATCACACTACAGCATTACACAGTTACAGAACACGCTACCGAGATTACTGGTTACAGCACTCCCAGAGGTGTATTTCTAGGTGGGTGACATCATCAGCCTTGCCAAAGTTGGGTATAGGAATTGTACAGAGTGTGAGCAGTCTAAAAGCATCATTCTGTCCTCAGGCAGACGGACACACACACACACACAGTTGGCAAGTCTGGGATTAGAACACCGACCTAACTACTTTATCACACTACAGCATTATGCAGTTACAGAATGCACTACCAAGATTACTGGGTCACAACACTCCCAGAGGTGTATTTCTAGGTGGGTGACATCATCAACCTTGCCAAAGTTGGGTATAGGAATTGTATGGAGTGTGAGCAGTCTAAAAGCATTATTCTGTCCTCAGGCAGACAGACACAGACACACGCACACACACACACACACACACACACACACACACACACACACACACAGTTAGCAAGTCTGGGATTAGAACACCGACTTAACTACTTTATCACACTACAGCATTACGCAGTTACAGAATGCACTACTGAGATTACTGGGTCACAACACTCCCAGAGATGTATTTCTAGGTGGGTGACATCATCACTCAGCCTTGCCAAAGTTGGGTATAGGAATTGTATGGAGTGTGAGCAGTCTAAAAGCATTATTCTGTCCTCAGGCCAACGGAGACACACACACACACACACACACACACACACACACACACACACACACACACACACACACACACACACACACACGCCAGTGGTGGGATCAGAACACCTACCTATTTACAGATCATTATTACAATACTACATAGTTATGAGTCGTGCCACAGAGACTACACATTTCAAGGCTGTCATTGTGACCTTCTAGGAATTCGGACATCAACAGGGATGCTGGCAGTTAAGATGTACATACCTGTGAACCTGTGTGTTTAAAGTAGGAATCCATCCTGAACTGGAGTATGTTCATCTGTGGAATGGATGACTACTATTACTATACAGGGTTACAATGGCCATGCCCATACACATAGAGGCACATAACCAACACAAGGTGTCACTGGGCATGCTCAGACACAGTAGCACAGGGCTGTTCGGAATGCACTTTGTCTCCATCTACACAAGGTTATACTGGGCATGCTCATAGACTTAGTGGCACAGGGCTGTTTGGGATGCACTCTGATTGTAAACACGGAATGCCACAGTGGCCATGCTATTACAGTTAGATGTAAAGAACACATTGTAATGGACTCCGGTGTTAGTAGTTGTCATTGTTAGCAGGAACGCTGCACTACATATATCTGACACCGGTCATCTACACAATGTCTGCTGCTGTCCATCACCTTAGATGTACCATTCTATACCAAGCACAGTACTACCACTCACAGTAATGTCTAGCTAGAGTGGCAACTGCTTGACCAACGCAATGAGCCAATGTCCTGCTGTAATTACGAGGTTGTCCAGTGTTTGTCATTCTTGGATGACATGACTGAAAGTAGACAGGCCTTTGTCACATATCACATGCATCCATGATTCAAGGGAGTGGGGATAATACCTAGGTCACATTCGCCCATGTAGCGCCATTCCAAGTCAAATGTCCTAAACACAGGATAACACCCTTGACACCTAGAGGACAACTGCACTGTATGCGTATGCTAACCAGTGCTAGATGTGTAGCATTCGTAAACACAGCTGCTCACTGTAGATCCAACAATGGGGAATACTGGCATATGTGCAGTGAGGAACACCTGGCTGAAGGCTCTGTAGTGCACAATAACACTACCACCATATACCTCAGAACCAGACACGTTGGCCATAACACAGGTACGGACCGCTCCAGGTGGTGGTGTCCCCACATACATAAAGGCCACTCACATGTACTGACCAGTACTCCCACAAAAGGCATCACAGATGAGTCAGGTGCAGGTCACAGTGTCAAAAGCTGCATTCTGGGATGTAACCCTCAGACACCACCATGCCCTCGGACCACCAACACACATCCATGCATGTGGTAGGACATAATAGTACAACACCATGTGACCTTTGACCAGTAGACTGTACCTAGCTCTGCATCAACTGTGCAGAGTACCCATGTACTGACACAGTTGCATCATGTGTTATGCAATGCAATGATACCACTGTTTGTAAATAGGTCAGCTGTACACATACCAGGGTCCCTCGGTTATTTACAGCATTAACAGATGACTGTTGCTGTACACCAGTAAACACCCTCATGTTTGGATATGACATACATGTACCTGCCATGGATATGTACATGCCACACACATACAAATAGCATAGCTGTTGTTGTCCTTTGTGCAGACAGGTGGCTACAGCCATTACACACATGCACATGGAAGGTAGGTCCATGGCTGCTGAATGCTAACAGTACATAAGGTGTGATATCAATGTTGACAGAGGTAACATTCCCTCTGTACTGGTCACCCATGACACCTATCATATCATACAACAGTCCATGTGTCATGTATGTCATTACACATGTCCACCAAATGTAATGCCTACAAACATGTAAAATGACAGGAATGTAGGACCTACACACATGTACATTAAGTCATGTGCATTCAGATACCATGCGTGTGCAGTTGCTGATGTTTGTAGGTGACGTGTGTCTTGGTACATCATGCAGTTGCAATGCAGCCTCAACATTGCCAACTGTATATGGTGAAATATCTGAAAGTATGGTAAGATGTACTTCAGGTATGGACAGATGTGTGGACATAACTAAGTGGTGGGGTATCTTTGCAGATGGATGTTTGCTGAGGACAGCTCACAGATGTGTCACAAGCAGTCCTACAATAACCTGTGTAACTGCTAAGCTATGGTTTTGTTAATTGAAGGGGAACACACACAACTTAGACAGCAGTCAGGGTGACACCGAAGGTAACTCACTTGACACCTGTAACAGTTAAGACCTCCCGTGTGCATATATCAACACAGTTGCCAAAGGAAGCATCAGTACACTTTGTAACGCATGCAATGCTGCTGTAAGTCTGTCATATGTATCATGAGATGGGCAGGTGTTTGATTCACAGTACTGGCATGTGTGGTTGAGTGTGTGTCTATATATGTCACGTATGGTGGGGAATACATCTCAGTTGTTACTCCCTCTCCTGTATACGGTTGTAGACATCTGTACAGACTGCAATGTAGAAAGTAGGACATAGGCAGGGGTGTGTATCTCACACATGTGAGGTATCTGTATGTGCGTGACATAGGTGTATTCAATAGTGAATGCCACAGTGTGTGTGTGTGTGTGTGTGTGTGTGTGTGTGTGTGTGTGTGTGTGTGTGTGTGTGTGTGTGTGTGTGTGTGTGTATGTATGGCTGTCTGGTCCCTGGAGTGGGGATGTATGTTACCATAGTGAACTGATAAGATGCCTCCCCCATCCAGGCGATGCAATCTACTATCCCAGTTGATGTCCTTGATCTTAGGCCATGCTGACTACCTGTACATGTGTAATCTCTGTGGCATGTCATGTAAGTGCACAGTACTGTAATGATGATTTGCACATAGGCAGTGGTCCTCACCTCAACACTAGCAACTGTTTGTGTGTTTACTTTGTCGGTGAATCCGTGAGTGTGTGGGTGTGTTACTATGTCTCTTAATACATGTGTGTGAATACCTGAGTGTGTGGGTTTAGTTATGTTTTCGCATCCTGTCATGGGAACGTGTATTACTGCTTCCCAATGAGGTATCATGCTTTCCACTGGCCTCTACCCTTGTCATCAGCTAGACCGCTCTCTTACCTCCCCAATCCATGTAACTGTACCTGTGATGTCACCCAGTATGGATGTTATGTCTCTAGCTACAGTAGCTTAATACACAGCTATCATGCCCTTGGATCAGTAGATCAGTAGACGTGTTTGGAACATGGGACTTTCTAACTGTGACGTGGAAGCTACAAAGTGCATGCTGGTATTTTCATACATACCTGTGAGTAGTCCACATTTACATACGGGACACTAACTGCAAACACTGACATCCACCGGCACATGCAATTAGACCTGAAGGAGGAAGGCAGAACATCAAGAGTAACATGCAGTTACTGTTACACAAGACACATACTGTTAACAGTACAAAATGCATTCTAAACCTGTAGTACATGGTATGTCTGCTGCCTGTCAACAGTACACAACAATTGTAATCTACACTTATCTTCCTAGTCTGTTCACCCTGTGCATCAGACCATATGAGCATGTCTCTGCACCGATGGTGTGGATGACAGGGATGCGGCACAGGCATCATCATATGCACAGGGTGATAATGTTTGCCAGAGGCCTAGGCTGCACCATTGGATGACATCATGTGTGTGGGTTAGGGCCTTTGATCTCATTGGGCGTGTGTGGATGTTATGCATGTGTGTGTTGTGGTGCACTACATATGTTTCCGGTGTGTGCATGTATGTAAGCACACAGTTCTGGCATGTGTCTGGCCTACACAGGGGTATTATTGACAGCTGTGGACTGTACAGGCCAAGTTTTACAGTTCATGGTGTCCAGCCACATCCACGTGACCTGTGCCTGCCAGAGGTTGCACAGGCACTACCAGGCAGAGGTGCAGATTGGGTACTGTCTGATGACACATGTCCATTGGAACCGTGTCCCTGTTGGGACCATCCAGGGCCATGTGCATGTGGCCTGCTGTGTCCTGGTTTGGACAGCACAGCACCAGCTGTACTGCTGCTGCTACCGCCACTATGGGAGCGGGCATGTGAGATAGCTTGCTCACGTAGACCTGCAACAGGTGATGTAGCTGGCCTACATCCACGTGCCCGATGCTTCACTCCTACTAGATGTTCCAGCACAGACATCTCATGCTCACAAATTGTCATGCCACAGTCAAGGACTCCAACCATGTCACCCAATCGTCTATTCAAAACTTCATCAAGCTGCTGTTGAGCATTTGCCATTGCCTGGATGTTGTTTTTTAAAGAACGGACAGCAGCCCTCTGAAGCCTCTGACCTTCTCTGTTGTGCAATTCAGCAAGTGCCTGTGCCTCCATTACAGCCTGAAACATGCATCTGGTGACACCAGCTGCTGCGCTGTTTCTTGCAGGGGCATGTTGGCCAGAGGTCCTACTACTAGCAGCACTGGCCACATGCCTGTGTGGGACATTACCAGTCAGTTGGCTGACACCATGGTGTGCAGGCATACCTTCCATAGCCTCCACACTTTCCTGTTCCAAGCTACACATGCCAACTGTCCTTCCTCTAGGGCAATTGATGATGCGGTATGTGTTGGCATGAGAACTGTGTGCGGGAATGAGGGGGATATAAGTGGAATGGCAACCAATGGCACAGATTCAGCCCCTGACAACCCTGCCTGTGCCTTAATCATATGTTCATCATCACTGCTAAAGTCTGTGGGGACACTAACATCAGATGGGCCACAGGAGGGAAACGCACTACATCAACACCTGTGAGGGGCAGACAAGAACTGTACATTATAATCTATACAATAGACACACACACACAGACACACACACAGTCACACGCTATGGCACCCAACATGCATGTGATATAACAGAAGGCATGCAACATGCATGTGATACGGCAGACGGCATGCAGCTCAGACAATAATAGTGGTAGTTATCATACATCCCTGGGTTGCACACAACAGCATGCATGTATCATAGCAGAAGGCATGCACATTACACAATCATAGCAGTAGTTAGCATACATCCCTGTGTTACACCATGTAGACCAGCACAGGTTAACAGTACACTTGCCTGATGTGTGGCATATGACCTTGACAATCACATGTAGTATGACATGTGATATTCTGATGTGTGCAATGACATGCATACATGTTTAACACAATGATGTCCTGTCAAATATACAGTGGAATAATGGTGCCCCAATGCAGGGATGTGTTATACTAACATGGACCTTCCGCTGACGCAGTGTTGTCTGTCCGCCCTACAGATATACTGCACATTTAGCTGATGTGCATGGCCATTGCAGGGAATCATGTGGTGTCTCTATTGCTATACAGTATGAGTTACAGACACAGTTCATAGCCATGACTGTGTTCAGATACAATACATATATACTGTGGAATGTGACCCAGGTCACTGAGGTGTATATACACTAAACCAAACTCCAACGACCATCAAAATGCAATACACAACACCAGCCTTAATTTCAAGATTAAATTTTTATTACACCATCTAGTATATTCCTATATCCAGACCAGTTTCGGCTATCAAGCCTTCCTCAATGGATAGAAAAAAAGTTTTGTAAAACATAAATAATTACAAGTATTTATACTGTTTCCTAATCATTGGAAGCAGTGGTTGGAGTGTTTTAACACACATAATGAACTAAACTGTGATAAATTGAAAAACACAACAATTCTTATATATATTTATAAAACTATTTACATTGAGAGCCCCACTAAAACAATTTAATCTTTGGATACATAATCAGTGAAGAAAATAAGGGAAATAACCCTTAGGTTTCATAGAAACCTGAATAACATATCCTATTTCTTGACCCATATATTTCCACCTTCAAAAAATGTATACTATGGGTCTGTAACTAGTTTGATATATCATGCTCACAAATGCATAGTACATAACTTGAATGTATATATATATATGTATATGAAACATTATACATATGATAAAATATCTAAGCATCAGTAGACAAAACTGTTCAATCTGTCTAGAATCCATTAAACCTAAAGTTCATAACATATCTTATTGGAATATCCTGATATGTTAAGTATCAACATATATATCTGCTCCATGATATTCAAACCTATATGTGTTTATAACAAACTAGTTATGGCCCATCAAAATCTCTTATTATACATTATCAACTACTTAGTTGATATACAATATTGGGAAATAAGATATAGGACATAATGTTATGTATACATATGTAAGTAAGTATTGCAGGATACAGAGTAATCCCTTATCAAATCTTATAGAAATAATGAAATGAACATATCACACTATATCTAACGTGTACAATCTGCATGGGAGTGTAACCCACTATTAATACCTAACAACATATGGTTCGTCATATGAATAATCTCATGCATAACTTGATGAAAGCCACCAATATAGACTGGCTCGCACCAGCCTTGAGTGCATAACACTAAGGATCAGCATACATCTTAAGGTTGTTTATAAATGGTCATTGAGACCCGGCAGAAATAATCCCCCAAGATTGGTAATCCAATATTTTTCCTTATGATTTAGAATAGTATGCCAACTTTGTTGGTTACTTCTGTCCCCTGTAATTTTATCAATAACCATAAACATAAAATTAGCGTTACCATGTTTGATGGTATGTCTATATAAGGCATTGGTTTCTTTTCTATTCCTGATGTCGCTTTTATGTTCTGTCATGCGTATTCTAAGTGACCGTGATATTTGGTCCACATAAAATGCCTTACATTGGCAAGTTGCTAGATAAATGATCCAGGTGTTACTACAATTAGCAAACACCCTAGATTGATATACTCTGTTGGTATTGACACTAGTAAATTCTTTAAGTTTGCTAACATGTGAACAAGAGCTACAATGACCACATGGGAAGGTACCCAGAAGTTTGTCCCCAGTTATAGTTGTTTGTTGATATATGGCACACCCACTTTCCTTATGTTTATAATGAGAAAAGAGACTACCTAGGGTTTTACCCTGCCGAAATAAGATTTGGCATTTGGGGCCGAAAAGTGTTCTTAGTTCC
Source organism: Protopterus annectens (assembly GCF_019279795.1). Taxonomy (NCBI): domain Eukaryota; kingdom Metazoa; phylum Chordata; order Ceratodontiformes; family Protopteridae; genus Protopterus; species Protopterus annectens. The sequence goes on from NC_056732.1 coordinate 1,485,605,769, forward strand.
TCATTCGCCAGAAAATGTTTCTTACCATGTGGTGGTTCCTGCCATATGTAGTCATGAACCTAAGGATAGAATCCTTCTGAATGTTAGTTGATTTCTTATATTGTAACAAAGTGTTCCTATCTTGACTGTTGCACCAAAATCTCAATTTATGCGTATCAAACGCATAAGTTCATCTGAGCAAGATTTAGCTCATTATGCCTCAGTGTGTCTCTTGGTTGGATCCTGATTTTTTTCATTTTCAAAGATTTTGAAAATGCCAGAAAAGATCTGTACCACAGATTTAGGGACAGGGGATATAGACATTCGGATATACAGAAAGCAAGTGAATGGTGCAACACTCAAGATAGAAACACTTTGTTACAATATAAGAAATCAACTAACATTCAGAAGGATTCTATCCTTAAGTTCGTGACTACATATGGCAGGAACCATCACATAGTAAGAAACATATTAGATTCTAACTGGAATATACTTCTGGCAAATGAGGAACTAAGAACACTTTTGGGCCCCAAATGCCAAATCTCATTTAAGCGGGGTAAAACCCTAGGTGGACTCTTTTCTCATTATAAACAGAAGGAAAGTGGAGGTGCCATATATCAACAAACAACTATAACTGGAGATAGACTTCTGGGTACCTTCCCATGTGATCATTGTAGTGCTTGTTCACATGTTAGCAAACTTAAAGAATTGACTAGTGTCAATATCAACAGAGTATATCAATCTAGGGTGTTTGCTAATTGTAGTAGCACCTGGATCATTTATCTAGTAACTTGCCAATGTAAGACATTTCATGTGGGACAAACATCATGGTCACTTAGAATATGCATGACAGAACATAAAAGCAACATCAGGAATAGAAAAGAAACCAATGCCTTATATAGACATACCATCAAACATGGTAACGCTAATTTTATGTTTATGGATATTGATAAAATTACAGGGGACAGAAGTAACCAACAAGGTTGGCATACTATTTTAAATCATAAGAAAAAATATTGGATTACCAATCTTGGGGGATTATTTCCGCCGGGTCTCAATGACCATTTATAAACAACCTTAAGATGTATGCTGATCCTTAGTGTTATGCACTCAAGGCTGGTGTGTGCCAGTCTATATTGGTGGCTTTCATCAAGTTATGCATGAGATTATTCATATGACGAACCATATGTTGTTAGGTATTAATAGTGGGTTACACTCCCATGCAGATTGTACAGGTTAGATATAGTGTGATATGTTCATTTCATTATTTCTATAATATTTGATAAGGGATTATTCTGTATCCTGCAATACTTACTTACATATGTATATATAACATTTTGTCCTATATCTTATTTCCCAATATTGTATATCAACTAAGTAGTTGATAATATATAATAAGAGATTTTGATGGGCCATAACTAGTTTATTATAAACACATATAGGTTTGAATATCGTGGAGCAGCTATATATGTTGATACTTAACATATCAGGATATTCCAATAGGATATGTTATGAACTTTATAGGTTCATAGGTTCATAGGTTCATACTAGGCTATCTGCCCTAGGGCATTTATAAGCCTAGCCAGAATGTGTTTGGCTTTTGCCACCCGTTTTAAATTAATTTTGCTATGCCCTTTTTCGAGGTTAGTATACTGTGCCTCTGTCTAACAGTGACACAGAAGTGATACCCGGGGTAAACCTGTGATCCCCCATCCACTCATCAAGATTCCTCTTGAAGAGAGTCAATGAGGGACTCTGCCTAATCTGGACTGGGATTTTATTCCAGAGTGAAGGGAGCCTCTGGGTTATGAATCTGTCCCTCCAGCATGTCCTATTTATTTCAGTGCTGAGGTTCAAGTCTCTCGATCGTGTAGCTCGATGGGATTTGGATTTTCTGAGGTGCAGCATGTCCATTAATTCCGGGTTGGACATGGCTTTATACGTCAGGCACAGATCGCCTTTGAGCAGGCGGTATGCCACTGAGTAGAGCTGGAGTTTCTTTAACCAGGCAACATATGGCATCTGTTTGAGCCCTTTGATCCTCTTGGTGGGGTACTTTTGGGGTCTTTCCAGTTGCTGCAGGTGTCTGGTAAGGTACATCCCAAAAGGGGCATTGTACTCAATTATGGGCCTGATAAGGGATGAGTAAAGAGGCATGATGACCTCCCCTGATCTAGATGTGAATCCCTTCATGATTAGGTGGGCTATATAAAATGTTTTTCTAACCACTTTGGCCACATGGTTGTCAAATGAGAGATTGCTATCAACTTGGGTCCCCCGGTCCCTAATTACTTCTTCCATACTTAATGGGTTACCACTTATGTGGTAATTTGTGGGCACTTTGTTTTTGCCAAAGGGGATGACTATACACTTTTTGGCATTTAGCTTGAGACCATGGCTCTGGCACCAGTTGTCTGTTTCTTTGAGGCCCTTTTGGAGGATGCTTGTGTTGGCTGGAGAGTCCATTATGGCGCCCAGTTTGCAGTCATCTGCGAACTTGGTCAGCCACAGTCTTTCTGTGTTGGCCTGTACCTCTGAGAAATATATACTGAACAAGAGAGGTCCCAGGACTGAGCCTTGTGGGACGCCACTTGTAACTGGTTTGGAGTCTAACATGGCTCCAGCAATTATAACCATGTGGGTTTTGTCCTTGAGCCAGTTTGCAACCCATCTAGTGACATAGGGGTTTATATTTAAGCTGATGAGCTTATCTATAATGCCTGAGTGGGGTATTGTATCGAAGGCTTTTGCAAGGTCCAGGTAGGCTGTGTGGACCACCTTCCCCACATCAATGGCCTTGGTGACTGTTTCAAAGAAATCGACCAGGTTTAAGAGGCAGGATCTGCCCTTAACAAAGCTGAACTGGGTAGGATCCAGTGTCTGTAGGTCCCCAATATCTTTATTTAGAAGGTCCATGATGATCCTTTCCATAGCTTTGCAGACCAAGCTAGTCAGGCTTATGGGGCGATAGTTTCCAGGATCCATTGAGGCACCACCTTTGTGGAGAGGGACCACCACTGCAGTATGCCACTCTTTGGGTACATATCCTGTAGTAAGGCTGAGATTGAGCAGTAGTTTTATGTTTGGGTTTAGCTCTTCTTGGAGTTCATGTAGGACACAGCCCGTGACACCGTCTGGTCCCATTGATGCTGTGTTTTTTGCTTTGGAGAGGGTGGCTCTTACCTGAGCATCTGAGATGTCAGGGGGGCAGCACTCTGCTGGGACAGATATTTTCCCTTTTGGTGGGGAGGGGGGGAGAAGTTTGCGCTGAACCTGTCAGCTAGGATGTTGGCAATGACTGTGGGTTTGGTGTATTTTTTGTTATTTTGGACTAATTCTGAGCATATCTGGGAATTCCCACCCAGGTTCCTAACATAACTAAAGAAAGCCTTGTGATTATCCTTAGTGTCCTGTGCAATTTTTCTCTCAAAGCTGGCCTTAGACGATTTTATGAGTGCACGTAGTTTTTTGCTAATACTGATCAGAGATGCCTTCCCTTTTTGGGATTTTGCTCTATCATGTAGTAGCTTCCTCCTTCTATTGTATAGTTTGTTTATGGCTGGGGTCCACCAGACAGGACGTCTGCCTTTGGAGGATTGGGTCTTGGTTTTATTTGGGATTGCATGATCCATGCATTCCTGAAGGTGTTCATAGAATGTGTTTATAAAGGATTCCACGGTCTGGGCCATATTTTCCACAGGCCCGGGGGCTTTGAAGGATTCCACCTCGGTTTTGAGGAGTGTGAAATTTGCTTTAGAAACATTTTTCATTTTGGTTTTCTGGGCAGGGGGTGGGATCCGGATGTGAATATCCAGTGAGATTAGTTTATGGTCTGATCTTACCAGTGAGGGATACACTTCTGGTCTGGAGCGTAGAGTCTCCATTTTGGTGATGATCAAGTCCAGTATGTTTTCCCCTCTTGTGGGAGTGGTAACAAGTTGTTCCATAGCATTTGAGTTTATAAATTCTAGGAACCTTTGGGCTAGGGTGTTGGAGCTAGAGTAATGCTCCCAGTCTATGTTTGGGTAGTTGAAGTCACCCAATATAATGGTGTTTGGAGAGACCTTCATATTTTCCAGTGTTCTCAGGAAGGCCGAGTGGAGTTCCTGGGCTTGGGAGGGTGGTCTGTAGCAGGCTATAAACTGGAAGGCAGTTTTACCCACTGTTAGTTGCACATGGATAGTCTCTGATGCTTTGTGCTGTGCCACCAACCTGGAGGTGTGGGTATCTTTGACGAATATTGATACTCCCCCTCCTTTTGTGGTTCGGCCCAAGTTTTGGGGCCGAAAAGCATGGTATGAGGTATAACCTGGTAGTGCTGGGGTGCTCTCGGGAGCCTTGAACCAGGTTTCTGTTACTGCACAGATATCGGTGTTCTCCATGCTAAGGAAAGTTTTGAGTGCATGCATCTTGAGGTTTAGACTTCTGGCGTTGAGTAGCACTACTCTTAGTTACTTATCCCTTGTGATACCTATGGAGGTGGGTTTGTCTTTTGAGCCTTGCCTAAAAAAGGCATTATGGGGGTAGTAAGAGCCTTTGCCAATATCCGAAAGCCCATGGGTGATAGGTGCAAGCCGTCCCTAGTGAAGCATCGTGGCTTGTCGAGCATGTCATCCCAGGCTGACAGGCATTGGATCCCCTTTGAATGACACCAATACTTAAGCCAATTTTTGAAATTGATCATCTTGTCTTCATATTGTGGCATCATTCTTGGTGAGGGTAAGATACTATTCAAGGTCAGGGTCATACTGGCCTGGGCTACATGCTCAGAGAGCTCCTCTATGTCTCTTTTCATGTAGTCCAGAGTTGTACGTTTCAGGTCATTCACACCAGCATGGACAATGACTGAGTCATATTTGTACATGCCTTGGAGTGACCTGAGTGCTTGTGTTATGTGGCGGATCCTAGCGCCCAACAGGCAGCTCACCGTGACCGTCTCCTTGCTCAGCCTGGTGAGTGGGACGTCAGTGTGCCTGACGATAGTCACCTATTACAAGTGTATCAGGTGTGTTGTTTAGCCTTAAGGGCTGTGACTGTTCGGCACACTGGCTTTGTGAGCTATGTGTTGCACGTGTTTTGTTTTGGGTGTGTGGTTGCTTGGGTGTCTGCTTTGGAGGTCTCTGCTGCTTAGGCAGATTTTTATTTAGAGCCTCTGAGTATGTTTTTGTGTGTTTATGTGTTTGGTTTGCTGTCGTGGTAGGTCTATGTGAGACTGGAATTGTAGTGAGTGTGGTTTCCTATTCCTCCTGACTGGTTACGCCAGTACTGAGTTGAGAGAGCTTAGCCTCCAGTTTGGCTATATGGTTGCATCTCTCTCATGTGTTGGAATTTGTTGCGAGGAGGAGAGGGTTGTCTGTGTACAGGAGGCAGTTGTAACATTGCCTCAAGAGTCCCAGATTCACCAGCTGGACCGGAGAGGAGATAGACAACTGACCTTTGGACATGCTAGAATAGTATTGGGAATTCCTTTATAATTGAGAAAAAAGGGCCAGTGGGGAACAAGGTACTCAAGGGGAGTTTGTGAGGGTGTAGTGCTTTTAATTTTTAGTGCTGACTTATATAATTGCTTTAGTGAGCAAGTGCCAGGTAACTTAAATGCAATGTGCTACAGGTAACTTAAATGCAAAAACGACAAACAGTAACTTTCATTCAAGTGAAACAAGGAAATAAGTACAGTAAGCAATGCAGATATCACTAGGTTTCCACAGAAGCACTGAAAACCCGAGTTTTAGGTTGAATTAGCGTTTCAGGGAAATAACAAGCAAACAAACAACAAGCATACAAACAAAGCTAGATTCAGCAGGCCTGGATCTCGTCTATGCTATAGCAAACAAGGTGTACCAATTTCAGTAAGAAACAATTAAAATATGCAGGCACTATAAGCCTTTAACCAGAAATTCCCAGCTCAGAAGGGCAGAGTCCAGCCTCTCCTCCCACAAGAGTGCAGACCACGAACCTTCTTAATGTAAAATAACTGGCCTGAAGCCCAAGTGCTTAAACCAGAACTAATACACTTTTAGAATAATAGACACTGAGCCCTCAATCAGCAGTTCCCAACTTAGAAGGATGTAAGCTACCTTTCCTGCCACCACAGTGCAGGCCAAAAACCTTCCTAATGTAAACCAACTGGTCTGAAGCCCAAGTGCTTAATCCAAAAGACTTAGAAAGATAGCTACACTTTAATCAAGTTACTACCAAGCAGTAATAAATACAATTGAATACTTTAAAGAATGCCTGGATTAGTGCTCAAGTTATACAAACAAAGCTAGATTCAGCAGGCCTGGATCTAGTCTATGCTACAGCAAACAAGGTCTACCAGTTTCAGTAAGAAGCAGTTCAAATATGCAGGCACTATAAGCCTTTAACCAGAAATTCCTAGCTCAGAAGGGCAGAGTCCAGCCTCTCCTCCCACAAGAGTGCAGACCACGAACCCTCTTAATGTAAAATAACTGGCCTGAAGCCCAAGTGCTTAAACCAGAATTAATACACTTTTAGACTAACAGACACTGAGCCCTCAATCAGCAGTTCCCAACTTAGAAGGATGTAAGCTACCTGTCCTGCCACTACAGTGCAGACCATAAACCTTCTTAATGTAAAACAACTGGTTTGAAACCCAAGTGCTTAAACTAAAAGGCTTAGAATGAGTTACACTAAGCAGTAATAAATACAGCTGAGTACTTTTAAGATGACACACACAAAAGCAAAATAAAGTAGGAAGAAACACAATTGCAGTAAAAGCAGATACATTTTTTTTTTTTTTTTTTTTTGAGTGAGCAAATGAGATGGGCCCAGGCGGAGTATCCAAGTGCAAATTTACAAGAGGGGCGGGCAGTTTCAAAGCCACCAAGATTAACACCAAGACAAAAACAGGGAGTATGGGTGGGGACCTACAGTCACAACTTCCAGCTAGATATTGCTCAATGCAACACAAACAAATTACTTTAAATCGTGTATTATTTGATAAAAGTGCAGATAAAAATCTACTTAGCTCCACTCATGCAGGTCTCAGTTGGCCAAAGCTCACAGTTTAAACAGAAAGCAATTCACTGTACCACTTGTATAAGACAGAAACCGAATAACTGAGGTTTATTGGATTCTAGACAGATTGAACAGTTTTGTCTACTGATGCTTAGATATTTTATTATATGTATAATTTTTCATATACATATATATACATTCAAGTTATGTACTATGCATTTGTGAGCATGATATATCAAACTAGTTACAGACCCATAGTATACATATTTTGAAGGTGGAAATATATGGGTCAAGAAATAGGATATGTTATTCAGGTTTCTATGAAACTTAAGGGTTATTTCCCTTATTTTCTTCACTGATTATGTATCCAAAGATTAAATTGTTTTAGTGGGGCTTCTCAATGTAAATAGTTTTATATATATATATATATATATATATATATATATATATATATATAAGAATTGTTGTGTTTTTCAATTTATCACAGTTTAGTTCATTATGTGTGTTAAAACACTCCAACCACTAGGTTGGGCTATACCACTGTTTCCAACGAGTAGGAAACAGTATAAATACTTGTGATTATTTATGTTTTACAAAACTTTTTTTCTATCCATTAAGGAAGGCTTGATAGCCGAAACTGGTCTGGATATAGGAATATACTAGATGGTGTAATAAAAATTTCATCTTGAAATTAAGGCTGGTATTGTGTATCGCATTTTGCTGGTCGTTGGAGTTTGGTTGATTATGGTTTGACCGTGCATGGCATACTTGCGAGGCATTAGGTTTGGGTGTATACACACTAAACCATGATGTGGAATGTGTGACACAGGTCACTGAAGGGTATACGGATGACACCCCTGCACATTTGCAACCATACTGCTGCTGCCTGGCAACTATGGCCAGACATGTCAAACTCATTGGTACACCATGTCCCACATGATATCTGTGTACCACACACACACACACATGAGGAGCAAGGATGACAGTGATGTCCAACACCAGCAAGGGGAATGTACTGTATCTGTGGGCTGATGTGGTTGTCTGTGTATGCATGTGGATACTGTACATGTGAATGCTGTCATGTTGTGACACACACAAGATGTTCAACACATCTTATGTGGTGGATTGATGTCATGCCTACACAAGATGTGCACAGGCCTGTAGGATGTCTAGTGTTCCACATCAGCAATACAACTATTACACAAAGGCCATAGTTGGACCATGTGGAGCCAATGTACGACAATGTGTACACACAAGCACATCATGTCTACTGTGTGTGTTGCTTCATATCTCTGGCCATCCTCCATGGCCATGTGTGAACATGTGTTGGCCAAATGGTTGTGACAGGCATCTATTTCTCATGTCTGTGTTGTCCCATATGACATACATCCATAGATGTCATATGCTCCACTGACGACAAAGGGTGGTATGTTTGGTATGTGGGATATGTTTTTCAGGATAGTTAGGTAGTGTTGCAGCCAGCCCACTAGATGTCATGGACATGTCATATAGCACATAACATTGTGTGACATTCATAGCAGGGGTATAATCCACACCGGTGAATCCTGTGGGCTGGCCATACTCCAGCTCACTGTGTAGTACTGTTTGTATTCCCCACATGTGTAGTTCTGATCTGTAGTACATGTCCCTACAGTGAACAACTCCTCTGCCATTGTATGCACAGCTGTCCACACATCTGACAATGACAGTTTGTGAGGTTTCATGTCGGTGTTTCACATAGTTTGCAAGTATTGCACATGGGTAGCCATTGTGATGCATTGCAGGTCTGACCTATATATTGTGACAGGACCATACATTATGTGTACATGTGGTAAATGGTCACATGGCAGATAGATCTGTGCATTAACATGTCTGATAAATAATAACAGTCTCACCTGCAACCAGCTGCTGTCACAGCAGAATGCTAGAGGTACCTAAATAGGAGTGACACAGCAGTATGATCATTATCCATGCCTGTATGATAGCTACAGGGTGCAATGTGCATGTTAACACATACGCCAGTACAATAGACAATACTATGGAGTATGCACATGTGTGCATACACAGAGTAGCATACTATAGTATGCGGCATGTGTGTATACATGCCTTGCATATGATTTTACATTACATATTGTACAGTGACACATGTAACTATATGGAATATAGTTGTTATATGTGCAGTAGTGACTTACCAGGCAACTCCAGGCTTAGTGGTGGAGAGACACCCACCTCCATGATATCAGCTAAGGCTTGTGGATGTTGTTCTGCAGGTGTCCCCAGGTTGGCCATTAGCTCCTCGGTACATGTGAGTGGGGGCTGGGTTGGTGGTCCACCACCTGTTGCACCTTGTTCCCTGGTGATTGCATTTGCACGCTGTTTCACCCATCTAATTAGTTCTGTACAGTGTCTGCGTACCTGTTGGTATGTGTGGTTGTGGCCACCCACATCATTAACCCTCCTGTGAAGTTCCTGCCACAGGGCATGCCGCTGCTGTGCATCCTGTGGCACATGGCTGAACAGTACATGATGATTATCATGTAGGTATGGTGTGAGAGCCTCATCCTCCAAGCGGGTATAAGGTGGCAGCCTTGCATGTGGCATACCAGGAAGACATAATGATGGAGACATGTCACAGTAACTCACAGAGATGTACAGAGCTACAGCTGAACATATATGTGTATCACATTTATTACTATTAAATAGTTGTCTTTGCAAATCTACATGACACTGACACCACTGACATGTTTGTGTCACATACATTTGATACTCAGTGGTGATTGGATATTATCACCATATATGTGTGTGTGTCACCTGATTACATTGCTCATACTCCATGTGGATTTCGTCTTGACGTGGGCATGCCTGTTTGCCTGTACTGATGTTCTGCCCTATCAGCACATGCCTGGATGTGACCACATTAATGCAGTTGACCTTGATGCTGTGTATATGTCACATATAAAGACTTACACTGCCTTAACAGACATGACCTGTGACCCTGCAGACTTGCTCATGGAAGGCTTTACATGTATGTGTTTTGCCATATATATCTACATGGCACTGTACAGCAGTTCAACATCCTGTCATGTATCACTTGTGTTGCACATGTGATATACATGGGACACTCGCTAGCCTGATGGTATGTGCAGGGATGGATATCAACTATAACATGTATGGTCAAAGTTAACTAGTAGGCTATATGCCCTGGGGCATGTATGAGCCTAGGATGAAAGGTTACCTAGCTGTAGCCGACAGGCGGGTTTCTGGGGCCAGGTCAAGCAGTGCCATATAACCGATCCACAGGGTTAATGATATATTTACCATGCGGTCATAACACCATGTCTGAAAGAGGGGCAATGTGCAGCTTTGCTGGAAAGGGATGCATAGTATGGCAGGAGTATGTAAAGTGTATGGGACAAGGATCTGTCCAGCATGTGGTAATCCTTGTACTAGGAAGGTGGATGTCCATGAAGTATGTGTTTGAGATCAGGATGTGTACGTGTAGCATGTCCAACATCGCTGGATTGGACATGGCTTTATTCAGGGTAGGCATCATGCTACATAGTGGAGATGGGGATTGGGAAGGATAGTGTAGACCATCTGAACATGGCCAATACCCCTTAAAGGAAATATGTGATCTGATATGGGTCACTTGAGTGTAATGGCTGAACAATGATCTCTATATTCATGAATGGCACCCTGTCATGATTAGGGTTGCCACTTACTACTACCTGACAGGTGTGGTGACGTAACTGTCACAGGAAAGACAACTGCCCAGCTGCATCCCTTACACACAGTGTCCATTATGTTGACCACTACCTAGGTGGTAGTTCATGGGTACAGGGTTATTAACATAGGGGTGACAATGCAATATGTAGCTGTCAGATTGTGGCCATATGTCACACATCTCATCCACAAATCCCCTTCTGTATGTTGTCCACAACACTCATTGAGTCAGCTATTGCTCCTAAGTCATAGTCATTTGCATACTTCAATAGGCAGATGACTTCTTTTAGTCTGTGTGGTATAGACTACAATGAGGGGGAGTACAATGAATTAACCCTGTCATACTGCAGCCGGCACTGGTGTGATGTGCTTGAATTATTCAGACACCTTCTGTAGTGTTGGTTCTGCCAGTAGTCCAGTTGCAAAACACTCCTGTGACATAGGAATGTACATCTAGTATACTGAGTGTAGGTGGAACACAGTATGGGTGATGATGTCCTATGACCTGGTAAGGTTATGATATGCTGTGTGAAATCAATCTTACTGTCATCTACATCTGTACTGCTGACTTAAATAAGTTGATCAAGGTTCATGGCCTTTCAGACCAGACTCAGCAGGGTAGTAGTGCAGTACTTCCCATTATCAGTGGTGTCTCCCCCTTTGTGGGTTGTGATAACTATTGGTGTGCACCATTCAGTGTGTGTGTACAGCCCGACATGAAGCTATGTTTTACATGATGTGTATGTGGAGAGCAAATAGTTTTGCCATATGTGTATGATACAACCTGGGATGTGGACAGGTCCCATGCAGCCTGAGTGCAGCTTGTACCTGCATAGTTGTGGTTACAGGGGCTCTGTAGTGTACATGGATATATGATTGTGTACCTGTTTGGGGGGAACAGTGTGTTTATGTTATCCAAGACCCTATCTTGATTGCTTATTCATGCTCAGCACTTGTTCAGAACTTGCAAGCACTAAATAAGCTACTAATTACTATAGCACTCAATCTTTCTCATTACCTAGAGGTAAACAGTTTTTGTACTCACTTTCCTCACTTATCTAGAGGAAAACAGTTTTATATTCAGGCATGTCCAAGGGTCAGCTCCCAGTGTTCGCTCCTGTCTATCTGATGAATCTGGGCAACTTGAGGCAATGTAGAAATTGCCTCATGTACACAGACAACCCTCTCTTCCTACCACCCAACACTGTAACCTGTGAGAGATGCACTTATCTAGACAAACTGGAGGTAAAGCTCTCTCCAACCAAGACTGAACTTGACAGTCATGTGGAGAAGGTAAACATTTATACCACACCACACTCATCACATAGTCTCACTAAATCTACACCACCAAAATCCACATATAGTAACACAAAAGCATTCGCAGAGGCTCTCAATAATAATCTGTCTAAGCAACAGAGACCTCCAAAGCAGAAACACAAGCAGCCTCCATCCTCCAACACAACCTAAATGACACATAGCCCACAGACTCAGTGTGCCACTCAACCACAGCCAATAAGGCAAAACAGCGTACCCAACACACTTGTCATAGGTGACTCTATAGTCAGGCACACTAATGTCCCACTCACCAGGTTAAACAAATAGAAGGTTACTGTCAGCTGCCTGTTGGGTGCCAGGATCCGCCACATAACCCACGCACTCAGGTCACTCCACAACAAGTACAAATATGACTCTGCCATTGTCCATGTTGGTATGAATGACCTGAGATGTATCTCTCTGGACTACATGAAAAGAGACATGGAAGAGCTCTCTGATCTTGTAGCCCAGGCAGGTATGACCCTAGCCCTGGGTAGCATTCTGCCATCGCCCAGAATGATACTGCAGTACAACAAAATGATTGACTTCAACAATTGGTTATGCTTCTGGTGTCATTCTAAGGGGATCCAGTATCTGTCTACTTGGGATGACATGGTTGACAGACCACAATGCTTTGCCACAGATGGCCTGCACCTGTCACCTTTGGTATTCCGGATACTGGCTAAGGCTCTTGCTGCCCCTATAGTGCCTTTTTTAGGCAAGGTTTAAATAACAAATTCACCACCATAACAGGAGTAGTCAAGCAAAAACTGAGGGTAATGCTACTCAATGCTAGAAGTCTAAATCCCAAAATGCACTCACTCGAGGCACTCCTTAAAATGGAGAGCATCAATATCTGTGCAGTGACTCAGACCTGGTTCAAGGCTCCAGAGAGCACCCCTGCACTACCAGGCTATAACTCATACCACACTTTTCGGCCATGTAACCTGGACCGAAACACCAAAGGCGGAGGTGTGTCCATATTCATTAAGGATATCCACACCTCCAGGCTAGTTGCTTATCAAAATGCATCTGAGGTTATCCAAGTGCAACTAACTCTGGGCAAAACTGCAATCCAAATTGTAGCTTGCTACAGATTCCCCACCATGCCCCAGGATTCCCACTCTTCTTTTCTTGATGTACTGGAAAATATTAGGGTTCAACCAAACACCCTAATAATGGGTGACTTCAACTACCCCACCATTAACTGGGAAAACTACTCGTTTACCAACTCATTAGCTCAACACTTTCTGGAATTCATAAACTCCAATGCCCTGGATCAACTTATCCACACCCCCACCAGGGGCAACAATATCCTAGACCTAGTCATTACCAACATGAGTGACTGGTGTTCCACACCTGAAGTCAACTCCTTGTTGGTCCGATCCGACCATAAGCTAATAACCCTTGATATCCACATCCCGCCCCCACCCCCCATTAAGGAAACCATGGTAAAATATTTCTCTAAAGCCAACTTCATGCTTCTTAAGACAGAAGTAGTGAACTTCATGACACCCATGCAGATGGACAATACAGTTGAACTGCTGAATCCTACACAAATGCACTCTATAAGCACTTACACGAGTGCATGGATTGTGCTATCCCAAACAGAACCAAGATGCTATCCTCCAAAAAAAGGAAGCCAATCTGGTGGTCCCCTGCCATAAACAAACTGTACAACAGAAGGAAGAAACTGTTGCAAAAGAGAGTACAATCCCATAAGTGGAGGAGCTCCCTGGTCAGCCTCAGTAAGAAGCTGAGATCCCTTATAAGATCCTTCAAAGCTAGCTATGAAAACAAAATCACCACTAATTCCAAGGACAACCACAAAGCATTCTATAGCTATGTCAAGAATCTCAATGGCAGCACCCAGATCTGCTCTGAGTTACAGCACAAAGGCACGAAAATTACAGAACCAGCTGATATTGCCAACATCTTGGCAGATAGGTTCAGTGCTAACTTTACCCCCCTCTCACCCCCTAAAGGGTCCATATCTATACAGGAAGAATGCGGAGTCTCTGTAATCACAACTACGCAGGTAAAAGCTGCACTCTCTAAAGCCAAAAACACAGCATCCATGGGACTGGACAACATCCTAGGCTGTGTTTTACATGAACTTCAGAATGAACTGGCTCCCCTCTTAAGCACCATGTTCAATAATAGCCTCACATCAGACTTTGTGCCCAGTGAATGACACACAGCAACAGTTATCCCACTCCAAAAAGGTGATGCCACAATGGACCACAGGAACTGTTGCCCTAAAAGCCTGACTAGCCTGGTCTGCAAGGCTATGGAGCACATCATCATCATCATCATGGATCTCATTCACAGAGACATTGAGTACCTCCAAACCTTTGACCCCACCCAGTTTGGCTTTGTTAAGGGCAGACCGTGCCTCCTAAACCTGGTGGACTTTTATGAGACAGTTACCAAGGCATTAGATGAGGGTAAGGAGGTTCACGCAGCCTACCTTGACCTCTCAAAGGCTTTCAACACCATTCCCCATTCTGGTATTATCGACATACCCATCCACCTGAACATTAACCCCTACATCACGAGATAGTTTGCATAGTGGCTCACGGACAGAACCCACACAGTGAGAGTTGCATACCCTAGGTCCAACTGTAAACCAGTTACAAGTGGCATCCCCCAGGGCTCAGTCCTAGGACCCAAGTTCGCTATATACTTCTCTGAGGTACAGGCAAGCACAAGAGGACTTTGGATGAAAAGGTTTGCAGATGACTGCAAACTAGAGGCCATAATTGGTTCCCCAGCTGATACAGACACCCTCCAGAAGGGTCTCACTGAGACGGATACCTAGTGTCAATATCATGTCCTCAAGCTGAATGCCAAAAAGTGCATAGTCATCCCCTTTGGATAAAACTAATTACCCACGGACTACCACATAGGTGGTAGTCCCCTACATACAGAAAAGATAATAAGGGAACTGGGAACCCAAGTAGATAGCAATCTCTCCTTTGATAACCATATTGCCAAGGTGGTTAGAATATCCTTCTACGTGGCCCCCCTAATTTCAAATTGATTCACATCCAGAACAAAGGAGGCCATTGTGCCTCTCTACTCATGACGTATTAGACCCATTAAAGAATACAACACCCCATTTGGGATGTACCTTACAAGACAACTGCAACAGCTTGAAAGACCACAAAAGTACCACACCAAGAGGATTACTGACCTCAAACAGATGACCTATGCAGCCCAACTAAAGAAACTCCAGCTGTACTCAGTTGCATACCGCATACTCAGAGGTGATCTCTGCTTGACATACAAGGCCCATGTTCAACCCAGTATTGATGGATATTCTCCACCTAAACAAAAGCCCCTGAGAGCCACATGCTCTAGGGATATAAACCTAACCACAACGATAACTAGGACATGCTGGAGGGATAGATTCCTGACCCGGCGACTCCCCATCCTTTGGAACATGATTCCAATGTACATCAGGCAGGGCCCATCACTACCACTCTTCAAGAGAAACCTTGATGGGTGGATGGGAGACAGACATGTACCCAGGGGATCACTGCAGTGGCTCTGCTGGCCAGAGGGGCAGGGAACTAATGGCTCTGCTGTTGAGAGGCACAGGGAACTAACCTAAGGGGGTGGCAGAAGCCAACACGCTCTAGCTAGGCTTATAAATGCCCTTGAGCAGACAGCCCAGTACCTACCTATAAACCTATTACATGTCTTATGTGCGTGGATAGTTAACTAGCTCTTCCATTTTACTTTGCTATCATGCTGATAAACTGTCGGGTGACTACAAGTCACATGTATCCTGCTATTGTGTATAGTAAATGCCAATAGACATAACTAATGTTTGCCTAACATAACAGTAATGCTATGTAAAATGTAATACATATCTGCCTACAATACTGTACGTAGCATAACAGTAATGCTATGTAAAATGTAATACATATCTGCCTACAATACTGTACATTACACAGTTATTGGCACAATATCCCACAATGCAAATCATAATTGCACAATAGGCCCACCTTCGACATGTTATTCTCAGTAATACACCCATACATATGCCTACTGTTACAATATATCAACATATACTATCCCCTATTATAGCACATACTTTTTGGACCAACCCTGCCACTGACAGCAGCTGGAGAGGAATTGTTGGGTTCAAAGCCCTTATATAGCATCCCTTGTGGTGTATGAGGTGCTTGCCTTGTGACCTACAGCAGTACACACATAAATACTAAAAGCATTACTATGCTCAACAATACATCACTACAAGATAACTGTTTCCACTATATGCATTGCGTACACTTTAATTATTACAGAACAGGTACTACATACACAGACATACTGAGTGTTCTACATACCTTATTAGTAACCCGAGGTGTCGTTGACTGTTATTTCAATTTTTTTCAGTTTGTGTTTCAATCTTCTTTGTAATGTTCTGCTGGTATATACAGATGGTTTGAATTTGTGACAAGCCATCCTTTTATAGTTAAATATCAGTAACATGTGCTATCCTGACCATGAATTGGTGTTCCAAAGTAGTTAATTAGATGCACATCAGCTGTGTAGCTACTCCATTAGCCAATACCATGGCAACAGTGGTGTATAATTGAGTTCTCCACTTGGGCATTGTCCCTTTTCCTTACTTTTGAGGAAGACGGCCTGGATGTGTTGTCTGTGATGTATTGCAACAGCTATATGGAGACACACACAGATATATTAGCTTCATGACTCCCATGGATTGTGTGTAATGCCTAGAAGATGTTGTTCTACATGTGAGTACAGCTGTTATATTTCAGAACATTGCTACTTATGCAGGGTTTGTTTGTACCTTATACTCCTGCAGATGTTTCAGTCTGGCAAGGATGTTTGAGCAGCTCAAGGCTGTATGAGTACGCATATAATGTTAGGTGGTTTACAGTGTGCTCACCAGACATCTTTGGTTTGGTGTAAATGTGTATCATAATGTGCTGTTAATCAGTAATTGGTAACACTTCCTGGTGTACGCACAACCCTCTGAAACGGGATTAGTGCAAACAAACCCTGTAACATCAGCAGCTGTTCCATTGTATAACAGCAACTATTTCACACAGGACCATGTTAGTGTGTCTCTGACAAGGTATGTTAAGGCTTCTGCAGATGTCGTGCAGTGAGTGAATGATTTGTGATGCTATTACAGTATGTATGACCCATGGTGGTGGTGCTGTGGTAGCGTTGTCGCCTCACAGTAAATCGCTGTTCAGTTCGATTCTCAGCTAGAGCGTCTTCTGCGTAGAGACATGTGAATGGCATCTTCATTGAAGGTTGTGCGTCAGGCCTGGCAAGCCGGTATGTAAAAATCAACTGCCAATCATTAGCGGACCGGAGTTCCACTGTGGCGACCCCTAACCAGGAAAACCGAAAGACACAAACAAAATTCTAATTGGTTTGGGTGTGGGGGAGATTTTGGTGGGTGTACATAGCAGATGCAGGTGTATAGGAACTGCTTTTATACATATTCGATATGTGTGTGAGGGTTCCTTCCCTATTTGAACACCTATCCTTTAGTGGACTAATACTATGGTAATTGGAGGCTGATTCATTAAGGCACTGTTAAATGGTTCCTGTATAGCATGCAGGTGATGTTAGTCCTTGAATCCTTTCGGCAATACATCGGAATGTAATAAAGTGCTGCTACATGAAAGCTGTCTTTGTATTTCTGTCATAGGTATTTGCAGTCATTGGAGTTGTGTTGGTGACTGACCCTCTTTGGCTAGGGTTGCCACCTTTTCAAATGACCATAGTGGGATATTTTCGGGACACACATCAGATTTTTCAGGCCAACAGATACCCACGGTCAGTACAAAGGATAGAACTTTACTTTTTTGCCTAAATAAAATCTTATTCTTGTAGCAGTTTAGTTGCTTATCCTGTTTCTTGTAACATTTAGGTATTTTAGATGCAGAAATAACTATTTTATGCAACTATTACATAAAATATGGGACATAATTATGTCCTACAATCTCAAGACATTTGCCATTTTTAATATTTTTGGTCAGGACACAACCGCCCAAAGAGGGAATGTCCCTCCAAAAGTGGGACAGGTGGTAACCCTATCTTTGGCTCATGCCCATAGCACATATTTGTAATAGTGTATAGGCATATACTATCCATATCCTTTGTTCATGTAGTTTGGTCGTGGCGATATGTGTGATTGCTATGGTCCATGTTATACTCATATATGAACACTTCAACTGCTGTATATGGGATACCTATGGAATCCCGAACGCACACAATTCCGACGTCCACAGTACCGGGCCCAGACTCCCAAACCCCACATTACTGAACACTCAAACTCACGACAGTCAAACTCACAAAAGTAACACAAACACAGAACACACACACGCACACACTGCTACCCACCACATCCAAACAAACCATCCTACACTACTTATGAGCAGGTGGGCAAGCTCCCTATACCCCCCATGTGGGTGGCTGAGTCCCCCACACACCCCCTACTTTAATATTCTACCTCCGAGATTGCACAAGCAGACACACAAAGCAAACCCAGACCCAAACACATTACAGTTCCCCAGAAGCACACAACACACTCAGAACACACACTTACACACACTAAAGCCCTCAGAAACACACTTACACATAGTAACCTACCTGAACCGCAACACCAGAAGCACTAACTAAACATCCCTTAACATCAGGATTTTAAAACTCACGCTTCTGGTGTTTTGGTACTGTGGTCTTTCGGTCTTTAAGCCTCGTGATTACACACGTCGGTATGTCAAGCATTCAGTATTTGATAGGTATCCCGTTTATATGTACCTCCATGGTTGTGTAGATGTTTTTAACCTATCTATTTATCTACATATATGTATATCCCTATATATCGACATATATCTCTCTCTCTCCCTCTCTCTCTCTATGTATATGTTGATTTTTATATATATATATATATATATATATATATATATATATATATATATATATATATCTAACATACACCTTTCATTGGGTACATGGCAGTTTGTCCTATTTCCACACAGTCTCCCTTTTGTGTTTTAACCTGTCAGAATACACCGCTGCCGTTGGTACATCTCAGGTAGCTTAGTGGTAGGTTATTGTGAAGATTGTGTACATGGTTGCGTGTTCTAATTCTGGCAGTGGTCATTTTACCTCTCAGAGCAGGCACTGGTAGTGCAAGGGTGATTAACGCACATTTCAGTGGTTGTGAGCGGCTTTGCCTGTGATGTGCGTGATGTTCAGCAAAGGTTAAACCTGTGTGGTGCTTATCCATGTAGTCATGTTTAAGCACCGCTTACCGGCACTTCCCGGTGCAATAACCTGCTAACGTCTGCTTAAAAGTGTTTTAATCACCCTGCATCCAACATCCCTTATTCAGGACCTCAGAATGACGTAACAGCCCTTGAAACCGGGACCATGAACACCACAGTCACTGGCTTTATCACCGGGTCATCTGAGATATGTACAACTTTTATGGTGTT
Source organism: Protopterus annectens (assembly GCF_019279795.1). Lineage (NCBI taxonomy): Eukaryota > Metazoa > Chordata > Ceratodontiformes > Protopteridae > Protopterus > Protopterus annectens. The sequence continues at coordinate 1,485,625,256 of NC_056732.1, forward strand.
TAGTATCTACAGTGTACTACAGCCGTTCCTCACTACTGCAAACAAATGTGTAAGTCATTTGGTGTACATATGTATAATACCTGTTAATGTTCATATGTTTGTTGAAGTCAGTGTTGCAGTGTGACCTGACAGGGTGTATTATGGATGAGAATGGTTCTTGTTTTGTGTCCTTTTTACATTGTGTCCATACTCCATGTGTACCCCTCCAGTTCACATAATGAACATCCAACACAGGCCCTCCTTGATGCATATTCCAGTAGCCAGCGGTCCTCCCCCACACCAATCTCCACATACACACCTACCATTGCTTCTATGGGGAATTAGGTTAATATTAATAGTTATAATACCAGAGCTGCATGTGTTTTGTGTACACTTCTATCCATTTGGAATGCTTCTGTGTCACAAAGTGTGTTCATAGATGTTTATATATATATATATATATATATATATGGCTATAGATCTTACTGTACACACATATATATATATATATATATATATATATATATATATATATATATATATATATATATATACATATACATATTTCTATGTGCACACATCAGTGACATATATATATATATATATATATATATATATATATATATATATATAGATATATTTAGTATTATGTGTAACACTTATACATATGTAGACTTGTATATGTTGATTCACACATTACAGTACATTACAATATACTGTACATATATACACAAAGTGACTGTCCCATTTGTGGTCTGTACTGTGAAATGCCTGTAGTATAACGACCACTTACCATGTATACAGATTAGATGGGTTAGTGGTAGATCCTATGACTATGGTGTGCATGGTCCAGGATTCAACACCTGCAATGTATTAGACACGTTTTACTACAGAATAAGGCTAATTTAAGCAGTTGTAAGCAATTTTAAAGGTGTTTGCGTGACATTATACCAGCGGTTGTACACAGTTAAACAAACATTACATCCTACTACCTGTGCACGCAAATATGGCCACCTCTGCTAACTACTCAGGATATATACATTTCAGTGACATAACATCTCACTATGTGCTTACATAACATTACATTGTCTCTTAACTGTACTCTCCAGCACACATGGGCTTATGTGTGTTCCAAATGTTTATTATTCTGTGGAATACTACCTATATCTGCAAGCTGTGGTTAAGGTATACTATGTAACATGTAAAACATCACTGACTTTATTGGGATTTGAACCACGACTACACAGATATTATGCAAATGCTGTAGCCATTACACTGTTGACATTAACGTTCCTTCTGCCTATTTCCTATGTCCATGAATCCTATGTGTAAGCTTGGCTACACAACAGGTGGAGCCACCCACACCCAGTGAGCTTCGAGAAATATTAACATAACACATGAATTGAGAGACTATACATTAACATCCTAACTGCATTTGGCATAGCCCCTCACTGACACACTTCAGGGGAAACCTTGATGTGTGACTGGGCAACAGTATAAACACCCCTGGGATCATGTGTCCCAGCAACATACAGCCAAGGTGTGGGGGAGCCACTCCAGTTTTATAGCTGCAAGACCTGTTGGGGAAATTGAATGCTGTTGGGTTGTCATGTTAACATGCCATTTTGAGATCACTATGTGCCCCTATCATCCTACAGTACCCCAGTCTTCAACAGCTTCCAGCAACTCTGCCTGGAATCACTTCACTGGCTATGCTTGACAGAGGCTCAGTTACTTCATCAATGGTGCAGATAAAGCCACCACACTGTAGCTATGCTTCTAAATGCCCTTGGGCAGATAGCCTACTACCTATCTGTGAACCTCTACAGTGCAGGCCATCTCCAACATCATATGTGATTATACAGAGTTTTCTGTTTTTTTATTTTTTTTTTTATTTTACATTTGTTTACCGGGCTAGTCCAACTGGATACATGTCCATTTTCAGTGGAGGCCCGAGGAGAAAAGCTCCACTACAATACTACTAATGAGATTAAAAATTTTAGCAAAATATCAAAAATTCAAGATATTAGATTATACAAGAAATATGCAAAAAAAAAATACACAGAACTGTAAACCTATGTTCTACTACAATACTTCTAAACAGCTAAAAATATACAGAAAAAAACATAGAATTGTAACACTCCAACAGGATGTGAAGTCATTTTAATACAGAATAGTGTAGTACTGGAGAATATAGGAGTTATGAACATTGTTTACTCTAAAAGCAATTTCATTAGAGGTTGAGAAATTAAGATATATGTCATTTAGTAGAGGGAGTATCAGAATCAAGTGTGGTGATGAAAATCTAGTAGTCTAGATTTATTAAGTAAGAAGGAATGTTAATGAATCAAATAAATGATTATAAATAAATGAGAATAAAGGAAATGAAGATTAAGATGATTAGTCAGGCTTATTGATGAGGATGATTAGTCAGGGTTATTACACATGCAGAGCCAGTGGTTGGATAGGATAGGAAGGTTACTCTTTCCTGTAGGTAACCTACCCCTCAGTATGGACAACATCAACATCTGTTCTGTGACTGGGACCTGTATAAGGCTCCTGTGAGCTCCTGTGAGCACACCGGCACTACCAGACTACAACCCAGGTTACAATATACAGTGTAAAATCACCATGTTGTCAAACAACAGTTAAGTACGGCAAGAGCATACAGACTACCGATACTTAATCACTCCAAAGGCCTATCTTGGATGCTAGTAGACTTGTATAGGTTTCAGGCTTTGTATTGCTTACCAGTAGGTTACCTACAGGAAAGATGGAACACAAGCACAGATGGGAAACATGCCTGCAATAATGCCATACCAACTTGCATGTGTCAGCCTAAGGCTTTGGAATGCTGGGCAAGGCTACTGGCACCCCCATGGTGTCATTTATAGGCAGGTCTCAGAGGTGAATCTGTATGCTCTTGCCATACTTAACTGTTGAACTGCACAATAGTGGAATCAATGAGGGTTAGGCTATTCAACATGCACGCACTCACAGCACCCCTCTGTATGGACAACATCAACATCTGTTCTGTGACTGGGACCTGTATAAGGCTCCTTTGAGCACACCAGCACTACCAGACTACAACCCATAACACACATTTCAGCCACTAAACATGGACTGGCACAGACATGGAGGGGGTATATCCATATTCATCGGGGTTACCTACACCTCCAAGTTAGTGGGGCAGCATGATACCTCTGTGATCATCCATGTGCAGCTAACATCAGCCACGACTGCAATTCATACTGTGGGCTGCTACAGATAACCCTCCATGACCTAGGAGCACCACTACAACTGTCTGGAGACAGTGGTAAACATGACAGTCCTACCAGACACCCTGTTATTGGTCAATGTCAGCTACCTTACACTTAACTGGATAACCTACTCGAGTATTCACTTCCAGGCCCAGCACTTCCCGGGATTTATCACCTCATATGGCCTGTATCAGTTGGTAGACGGACTAATGAGAGGTGAAAACATACTAGAAGTGGTAATCACTGACATGCAACAGGTGCACTACAGCAGAGGTAAACTGGCCACTGTTTAGATCTGACCATGAACTATTTACTGACGATTTCCACTCCCAACCATCTCCCTCACCCAAGGAACACACAGTGAATACCTTTCCTACAGCTAAATTCACAGTACTAATGACAGAGGTGGGAGGGTTCACAGCCCTCACGCACAGGGATGACACTGCTCAAGATACAGACAGAATTACAAATGCACTCTATAAGCACCTACAAAGATGTATGGGTCATACCATCAATGGTAAACCAGGAATCACTACTCCTACACAAGGACACCAGTCTGCTGAACCCCTGCAATATACAGGGTATACAACAGAAGTAGGACAGTAGTCCAGCACAACAGCAAATCCCAAGACATGCAGACATCCGTGACCATCCGTGACCACACTTGATGATACATTTGGTGCAAGCTTCACCCCCTACAGGGCCCACGACAATACCCAAAATGTACCCAAAATGTACAGTATCCCAGACATCTGAGACATACAGGTGGTAATGGCCATTTCAAATGGCATGACAGAGCATCAGTGGAAGCAGGTGGTGTCCCAGACTGCATCCTGCAGACACTACAAGACAAAGTGACCCCCCACCTAATATAGCAATTCAACATCAGCCTCTACACAGGCTACATGCCCATTCAATGGCACATGGCAACAGCTATTCCTCTCCACCAAGGTGGTGACACAACTGACCATGGTAACTACCACCCCATAAACCTGAATAGCCTGATTTGCATGGCTATGGAGCGCATCCTCATGGCACTCATTAACATAGACAATGGTAACCACCAGACACTTGACCCAACCCAGGTCAGCTTGATTGAATGCAGATCATGCCTACTGAACCTGTTTGACATCTTACAGTCCTAGACTTTAGGTTTGGGGTGTGGTAGTTTGCACATACTACCTGGACCTCGCCAAGGGTTTTGACACCATTCCCCACTCGGGTATTATTTCTAAACTCACCAACCAGTACATACACCCATACATCACAGGTTGGTTTGCCAATAGGCTTACACACAGAACCCACATGGTAAGCCTTGCAGCCTCCAGGTCCAACTCTTGACCAGTCACAACTGTTGTCCCACAAGACTCAGTCCTGGGACCCCTACTGTTTGCCATATACTTCTCAGTGGTATGGGCTAACACAGGTGGACTACAGCAGACCGTGTTTGGTGATTACTGCAAACTGGGAGCCATAACTGACAGTCCAGCCGTCACAGATGTCCTTCAAGGGGCCTCACATAGACCAACACAGGTTGTCAGAGTCATGGCCTCCATCTAATGGCCACATACTGCATGGTTATTCCATTTTGGGAAACTACACACACACATATTAACACATGAGTGGCAGACACTATAATTCAGGTGATGTAATGGGTATGTGGGGACTACATTAGATAGTGATCTCTCCTTTGGCAATCATATCTGTGAAGTAGTTAGGACATTCGTCTATGTAGTCCATCTGATTACTTAAGGGTTCGCATATAGACAGACTGAGGTTATTGTGCCCCTATACTCATCACTTATCAATCCCATCATTGAGTATGATAACCCATTTTGTATGTACCTCAGAAGACACATCCAACAGCTGGAAGGGCCACGAACGTACCTCGCCAAGAGGATTAATGGCCTCAGACATGTGTCCTATGCTGCCAGACTGCATGAACTCTTGCATTATTCAATGGCATCTTGTTTACTCAGAGATGATATTTGCTGGCCAACAAAGCCGTGTCCAAGTCAGGCTTAATGGATATGCTCCACCTATGGGAATCCATGTCAAAGTGAGCCACACACTGTAACCTTTCCACAACCATAACTGGAAGATGCTGGAGTGACAGATTCCTGTCACCGGTACTCCCCATGCTTTGGAACTATATCCCTGATTACATTATATGGAGCCCTTCACTAACACTCCAGGGAATCCTTACAGAGTGGGTGGGGAACAGTGGATACACCCCAGGGATCCCGCAATTGGCTCTGCTTCACAGAGGGACAGTTAGTTAATCAATGGGGTGGCAACAGCAAACACATTTTGGCTAGGCTTATGAATGGCCTTGGGCAGTTAGCCAAGTACCTACCAATGTACCTATGAACCTATACATACAGTATCGACACATGCTGATAGCTTAATTTACTGTTCAGGTATTGACTTACTTTGTGCCAATGGCAGTTGTGTGTACAATAGTTGAGGGCTGCCTATGTAGGATGCACACAGTAGACCTCCTATACATGACAATTTACAGGTGGTCGTGTGTGTGTGCCATCCATGTTAACTGTGTGTGCAGGTGAAGAAGGGTGTCAGTCCGTTGGTGCCTACACTGTCATTGTGTGTGCTATATGTTCCCTCTTTGCCAAGGCATGGGCATACTGGGCATGCCTCCGTCTGCGTACTGGGGCTGGCATAGGGAGTTCATGGTCTGAGTCCCTCTGTGCCTGTGGAGCCCTTGGAAATGGTGGTGGGCTGTGAGGGCCTTCACCAGTCTGTCCCTGCTGCAGCTGTTTCCTCAGGATAATATTGTGTAGCATGGCACATGCTATGAAGATGTGGGCACACATGCCTGGAGAGTACTGCAAGGCTCCACCAGATATGTCCAAGCAATGGAACCATGATTTCAGCATCCCAAACACACGCTCTATGATGATTCTGGTTTGTGAGTGTGCCTCATTATGGCATTCTTGCATGGATGTGTGTGCATTTCTGATGGAAGTCATCATCCACAGTTCCAGTGCATAGTCAGCATCCCCCACCAGGTGGCCATATGGGATGTCCCCCCTGGCAAATACCTGATACAGCTGAGAGACATGCCAGATGTGGGAGTTGTGATAGCTTCCAGGGCTGCCAGCACACACATCCATGATAATGCCCTGGGCATTGCACATGACCTGGCAGTTGATGGAGAGGTATACATTGCAGTTTATGTATCGCCTATCCTGCTCACCGGGTGGTGACTTGATGTGTATGTGCGTGCAGTCTATTGCACCCAGTACCTCCAGGTAGTCTGCCACACAATGGAAGAGATGTATATTGCTGGCCAACTCCTCCTGCGTTCGAGGGAAGTATATGTGCTCATTGGCATGTGGTAACATGGCATCCAGGAAGTGGTGGCGTACCCTGGATGCTGATGCCTGTGAGATCCCCATGATATCCCCAGTTGGCCTTTGAAAGGTACCTGTGGCTAGTATTCCCAAGATTGCTCATACCTTCGTGTCCACTGGTATAGGTTCCCCTCTGTTATTTCTGGCTCTGAGGCATGGCCAGCACAGCTCAACAAGTTGCTGTATGGTGTCCCTGTCCACCCTGTAATGCTCTACTATCTCCAGATCATGTAGCCCCTGGCAGGTTACCCTGGGTCTGAACACTCTTCTCCTCTTCCGGTGCCTGAGATGGTTGTCCGCATCATCCTCCACACCACCTTCAGTCTCCAACACATGCTGGTGAATCAAAGCTATGGCAGCCCCTAACATGTACATATTAAAAGTTTCCTGTCTGTATACACCAATGGTGCAGAGTGTCTGGGAATACACAAGTGTGTGTGAGGTGCTTTCACACTTTATACTTTTATGCTATGGATGCTGCTGGTGTAATTGGGTGTGTATGTACAATTCCAGCTGCAGGTTATCTTAATTATGGGTATTACATCGGGTACTGCTATTGTGGGGCCTTTGGTGTTGAATTATGCTTGGCTGCCATGATTCATCTATTGCCCTTTACTTCACTTTTCAACCCGATTCCCCTCCCATTGTCAGGCATGCATCCATCTGCCTGCGTTCTTGTTTTGTACTTTCCCAACCCAGGATTGTGTTGTGAAATGTGTTATGTAGCTGATCTACTGCAAGTTTGCTTCGTTCTGCTGTGACAGTTCTCTTTTCTTTGCAGTACGGCACCTCCCCTTTCCTGTTCTGCAGGTAGCTGCTAGCAGCCTTGTTAGCTGTTGTCAATGGCCCACTGTGGGTTCCCAGGTGTTAATTACTCATTTGTACTCCAATTACCATACTGCAGCATTTCCTTATTTTTTCCTGTATCCTTCCTGTTTCAGCTCTGGTGCATGCCGCACACAGCCGTTTACCCGTTTTCGAGTGCATTTTCATCCACGTTCACATGCACATTCGGTTACCTTGTGTGCTCTCAGCTAAGCAAAGCTATGGTTTCTTCAATATACCCCTATCCTGCAGCTTTGCTTAGCAATGGGTAAACCGGATTAGCAATGCTCCAATGTGCTTACAGCTAAGGTGTCATAACCCTCTCTTGATGTCATCTTTATCTCCAGGCCACACCTTGGTGTTGTACCGCTATGCTGTGAGTTACATCCTTATGCCGGTGGGGATTTTGTGATTCAGTATTACTCCTCTCATTTGCATGGCATTGCCAACTAATTCCTAGTTACCATGTAGAACACTGTCACAGCCCCTTAGCTACCCTTGCGTCATTGTGTGGTGTAGCATGCGTGCAATTGACTAGTATGGGGAATTCATGAAATGTGCTACATTGCAGTTTTATTCCATATAATTATATTTTCATTGTGATCCCATTTGTGCACCAGTGCCCTGCGATCTAACTTCGCGTTAGTGGGCATGACATTAAATGTTCTTTTTTATATGTTGTGCATGTTTTTTTTTATGTCAATGGCTATATATTTAGCCATTGGCATATATTAACAGTATAATACGTGAGTTTGGTCTGCTGTCATGGCGCTGATTTTATGTTTGAAAAATGTAAACCGTTTTTTTTTCGGTTTACATTTCTGCATGCTTACACTATGCCTGCACCACTTCCTGAATCGCTATATACCTTCATTTGCATGCTATGCTGCTGTGAATGGGGTAATTAGCATACATGCACCAGGAGCTGGGCGGGTGTGGCATACGCAGGTAGTGCACGTGGAAACAGTTCGTACCTGAATCACTCGGCGGCCATATTTGGTGTTAGATCGCCGACACTACACCTGCACCTGCCGCAAGCTTCATGAATCCCGGGGATTATCTAGCTTTTAATCAATTCTGTAGAACGTGTAACAGAAAAGGGGATGTTTTCTATGATATTTCAGTGGAAAGACAAGAGTGTGTTCATAAGAAACCGGTGGTTGTTGAACAGAAGCACCAACATAAACTTTTCTTAGGTACTGTTGAAGTTAAAAGACTTCACATTGTGAAATCTTTAAGTTCATCACATACAATGAGCCATGAATGACAAGCAGACTGTTAGAACAAAATACTGATAATTTAAATTTCATGTTTCTATTACTTAAATACAAAGTATAACAGTTTTCAAAAATACTTTTAAAGCTTTGGAGCTAGAAATATACAATGTGGCTAATTATTAAGTGACTCCAGTGGATCTAGTCAACAGAGGCACTGGGAACTAAGATCGGGTGGCACTATGCCAGGGTAATCCTATGGCTAGGCTTGTAAAGGCCCCAGGGCCATTAGCCTAGTACACACCTATGAACCTATGGAGTAATATATACATTGCAACCTATTCTAGTCACTGAGTGGCACCATTCTACTTCATACAAATACAAGTCTAAATAAACTTTTCTGTTTCAGGCAGTTCCATTTAAAGAAATTAATTATTCTAATACCTTTGGTCATGTAGCTTATGAGAAGCTAGGAACTGTAAAAAAATTCATAGTACAAAAGGAAAGGGTACATGTTTATAAAATCACAGAAGTGGATATACAATGCCACATGGTTTAAAATGTGTTCTTTGTGACTAATTTGTGACATGGTTTAGTTACTTTTATTTACTTTTGTTTGAAAAGATGAATGTGACATAGGTTCTAAAGATTGTGGGCTATGCGGAATGCAAGATGGAAGTAATTAACTTTGACAGCAATGTACAGCAGACTGGGCATGAGACTGGCATTGAGAGGTGTAGGATAGTTCATTATGTGTGCTAGAAAGAGGAGGGGTGTAGGACACTGAATAGCATGCTAATTGTTATGTGAGCATTCAGTTAGTGAAAGCGTAAACAGGATAGTCCTAGCAGGCTGGATAGGGTTTGACTGGTTGTGGGTTGGGTGCAGCTGGATGGGGCTGTTGAGTTACAATGTAGAAGAAATCCAGCCAAAAGAAAGAAAAAAGGTGAGAAGTGCCAAGTAGGTGTGTGAAGGAAGAGCAAAATATAGATTGTCAGCTGCTTCATGATTGGTGGTAATGTGGTGGGTGAAGTTTAGCTTAGGGTAAGTGAAGAGGTTGTTGTGCTGTGTAGGAAGTCTGATAGGGTAGTGGAGTAGAGTGAGCTTGAGAGTAGTAAAGGCAAATTGAGTGGGCTCAACCAATCAGGTACTTCAGTGGAATACAGTTACTCCTTTGACAGATTGTCTTTTTGATGGAAAACTATCAATCAGATAGGTTCATAGGTTCATACTAGGCTATCTGCCCAAGGGCATTTATAAGCCGAGCCAGAGTGTGTGTGGCTTTCGCCACCCCTTGGAATGAGAATACTATGCCCATTTAGGGTTTAGTTTACTGTGCCTCTGTCTAGTAGTGACACAGAGATGACCCCCAGGGTGAACCTATGATCTCCCATCCACTCGTCAAGATTTCTCTTGAAGAGAGTCAGTGAGGGGCTCTGCCTAACATGGACTGGGATTCTGTTCCAGAGTGTAGGGAGTCTCTGGGTTATGAATCTGTCCCTCCAGCATGTCCTATTTATTTCTGTGTTGAGGTTCAAATCTCTCGCTCTCGTGGCTCTGGTGGATTTGGGTTTTCTGAGGTGGAGCATGTCCATTAATTCTGGATTGGACATGGCCTTGTACGTCAGGCATAGATCGCCTCTGAGTAGGTGGTATGCGACTGAATAGAGCTGGAGTTTCTTCAGCTGGGCCGCATATGACATATGTTTGAGACCCTTGATCCTCTTGGTGAGGTACTTTTGTGGTCTTTCTAACTGCTGCAGGTGTCGGGTAAAGTACATCCCAAATGGGGCATTGTACTCAATTATGGGCCTGATAAGGGAAGCGTATAGGGGCACAATGACCTCTCTTGATCTAGATGTGAATCCTTTCATGATAAGGTGGGTAATATAGAAGGTCTTCCTAATCACCTTGGCAATGTGAGTGTCAAATGAGAGGTTACTGTCAACTTGGGTCCCTAGGTCCCTAATTACTTCTTCCGTACTTAATGGATTACCACCTATGTGGTAATTTGTGGGTACTTTGTTTTTCCCAAAGGGTATAACTATACATTTTTTGGCGTTCAGTTTAAGGCCATGACTCTGGCACCAGTTATCCATTTCTATGAGGCCTTTCTGAAGGATGCTTGTGTCCGCTGGAGTATCAATTATGGCGCCCAGTTTGCAGTCATCTGTGAACTTTTTCAGCCACAATCCTCATATGTTTGCTTGCACCTCAGAAAAATAAATGCCAAACAAGAGGGGTCCCAGGACTGAGCCCTGTGGGACACTGCTTGTGACTGGCTTAGAATCTGACATGGCTCCAGCAATTCTGACCTTGTGGGTTCTGTCCTTGAGCCAGTTTGCAACCCATCTTATGACATATGGGTTTACATTTAAGCCGGTGAGCTTGTCTATGATGCCCGAGTGGGGTATTGTGTTGAAGGCTTTGCAAGATCGAGGTAGGCTGTGTGAACTGCCTTACCCTCATCAAAGGCCTTAGTGACTGTTTCAAAAAAGTCGACCAGGTTCAAAAGGCAGGATCTGCCCTTGACAAAGCCGAATTGGGTAGGATCCAGTGTCTGTAGGTCCCCAATGTCTTTGTTTATGAGTTCCATAATGATCCTCTCCATAGCTTTGCAGACCAGGCTCATCAAGCTTATGGGGCGGTAATTTCCAGTGTCCGTAGAAGCACCTCCGTTGTGGAGTGGGACCACTGTTGCTGTATGCCATTCTTTGGGTACGTATCCTGTAGTAAGGCTAAGATTAAACAGCAGCCTTATGTGCGGGTTTAGTTCCTCTTGGAGTTCATGTAGCATGCAACCCGGGACACCGTCTGGTCCCATTGATGCTGTGTTTTTAGCTTTGGAGAGGGCGGCTCTCACCTGGGCATCTGAGATGTCAGGGAGGCTACACTCTGCTGGGATAGATATTTCTCCTTTTGGGGGGGGGGGGATTTGCACTGAACCTGTCTGCCAGAATGTTGGCAATATCTGTGGGTTCAGTGTATTTTTTGTCATTTTGGACTAACTCTGAGCATATCTGGGAGTTTCCACCCAGGTTTCTAACATAACTAAAGAAGGCCTTGTGATTGTCTTTAGTGTCTTTTGTGATTTTTCTCTCAAAGTTGGCCTTGGATGATTTTATGAGTGATCATAGTTTTTTGCTAGTACTGATCAGAGATGCCTTCCCTTTTGGGGATTTTGTTCTGTCATGTAGTAGCTTACTCCTCCTGTTGTAAAGCTTGTCTATGGCTGGGGTCCACCAGACAGGATGCCTGCCTTTGGGGGAATGGGTCTTGGTTTTATTTGGGATTGCATGATCCATGCATTCTTGAAGGTGTCCATAGAAAGCGTTTATAAAGGATTCAGCGGTGTGGACTGTGGTTTCTACTGGCCAAGGGGCCTTGAAGGATACCACTTCAGTCTTAAGAAGTGTGGTCAGCTTTTGAGAAATTCTTCACTGTGGTCTTTTGTGCTGGGGGTGGGGACGGGATGTTGATTTCCAGTGAGATTAATTTATGGTCTGATCTCGCCAATGAGGGGTATACTTCCGGTGTGGAGCATTGTGTCCCCATGTTTGTGATGATCAGGTCTAGTATATTATCTTCTCTTGTGGGAGTGGTGGCTAGTTGTTCCATCGCATTTGAGTTTATGAATTCTAGGAACCTTTGGGCTAGGGTGTTGGGGCTTGAGTAATGTTCCCAGTCTATGTTTGGGTAGTTGAAGTCTCCCAGTATGATGGTATTTGGAGAGACATTCATACTCTCCAGTGTCCTCAGGAATGCTGAGTGGGGTTCCTGAGTTTGAGAGGGTGGTCTGTAGCATGCTACAAACTGTAGGGCAGTTTTGCCTACGGTTAATTGCACATGGATGGTCTCCGATGCTTCGTGCATTGCCACTAACCTGGAGGTGTGGGTATCTTTGATGAATACGGATACTCCCCCTCCTTTTGTGGTTCGGTCCAAGTTTTGAGGCCAAAAAGCATGATATGAGGTATAACCTGGTAGTGCTGAGGTGCTCTCAGAAGCCTTGAACCAGGTTTCTGTCACTGCACAGACATCAATGTTCTCCATACTGAGGAGGGCTTCGAGAGCATGCATCTTGAGGTTTAGACTTCTGGCGTTGAGCAGCATTACCCTTAGTTTTTTTTCACTTGTGTTTTCTAGGGAGGTGGGTTTGTCTTTTGAGCCTTGCCTAAAAAAGGCACTATGGGGGTGGAAAGAGCCTTGGCCAATATCCGGAAGCCCAGGGGTGACAGGTGCAAGCCATCCCTTGTGAAGCAGTGTGGCTTGTCAAGCATGCCATCCCAAGCAGACAGACATTGGATCCCCTTTGAATGACACCAGTAATTGAGCCAATTGTTAAAGCTGATCATTTTGCCTTTGTACTGTGGCATCATTCTTGGTGAGGGTAACATGCTGCTCAGGGTCATACCGGCCTGGGCTACATAATCAGAGAGCTCCTCTATGTCTCTTTTCATGTAGTCCAGGGAGGTACATCTCAGGTCATTCACACCGGCATGGACAATGACTGAGTCATATTTGTACTTGCTTTGGAGTGACCTGAGTGCTTGTGTTATGTGGCGGATTCTAGCGCCCGACAAGCAGCTTACTGTAACCCTTTCCTTGTTCAGTCTGGTGAGTGGGACGTCAGTGTGTCTGACTATGGATTCACCTATTACAAATGTATCAGGCATGTTGTTTGGCCTTAAGGGCTGTGACTGTCTGGCACACTGACTTTGTGAAATATGTGTTGCATGTGCTATGTTTTGAGGTAGTGGTTGCTTGGATATCTGCTTTGGAGGCCTCTGTTGTTTTGGTAGATTTTTAATTAGAGCCTCTGAGTATGTTTTTATGTGTTTATGTGTTTGGTTTGTAGTTGTGATAGGTCTATGTGAGCTCAGCCTCCAGTTTGGCTATATAGTTGCATCTCTCACATATATTTGTATTTGTTGGGAGGAGGAGAGGGTTGTCTGTGTAAATGAGGCAGTTGTAACATTGCCTCAAGATTCCCAGATTCACCAGCTGAACTGGAAAGGATGCCAGTAATTGACTCTTCGACATGCTAGAATAGTGTAAGGGATTGCTGTGTAACTGAGTCAGAAAGGACCTATAGGGAAATGGGTACTCAAGTGGATTGTAGGTGGATGTAGTGCTTTCTTTTTGTTTAAGAGTGTTTTACCTGTGTAAAAATGCTTTAGGAGCAAGTGCTGGGTTTTTCAGATAGAGAATAGACTGTTTAGATTGAAAGTAGAGCAGTTCCAAGGGAAAAACTGAAGAGCAGACTTAGCGGAGCCAGAAATAGTTTAAACTTGACTAACCGACGCTGCCCAATGCTGCGCTATGCGCAACTTTGCACAAAATCATGCTAAAGCGAGCTTTATAGCAGGGGGTTAGAAAGAGCTAGGAAATGGCCCAAAATGGCCAATAAACTACAAGTTGCTGGGCTGGAACCACTCCTTTAGGGACAAATAGGCTGCTCAGTGCTCCCCACTCCCACTGGTGAATAAAGAAGCTTCCTCCTATCCAAATAAGGATATGGACAACACATGAACTATGACACAGCCCAGAGATCAGCAAAATCTGAAGATTGGACTATTCTAGTTCAGTAAAGGCGGGAAAACAAGGATTTTTTTTGTTTTTTTTTTTGTTTTTTCACAAACAGATAAAAAAATAGATACAGTAACAAACAGTAAATGCTTTAAATTGGCTAGCGCACTTGAGTGTGTAGCCTACCAGTTAATTTAAGCAAAAAACAAACTTTTAAAGTGCAAAACAGTTTAGAAGCAAACAGAAATACAGTGAATCAACTTGCAGAGCTAGTTTAGTAAAAAAATTTGCTTTTTAGGCAAAATACAGCAGTCGAAAATAGAAAGCCAGAAAAAATACTTATAAATCCATGGAAAGTCACTCTTCCCCTCTCTTCTGCTTGTAGAACTCTGCAGGACACCACGAGGAGCTTTGCTGAGTCGTATACAAGCACAAAAGCATGCTAAAGCGGGCTTTATAGCAGGGGGTTCGAAAAATCTAGGAAATGGCCCAAAACAGCCAATAAACTACAAGTTACTGGGCTGGAACCACTCCTTTAGGGACAAATAGGCTGCTCAGTGCTCCCCACTCCCACTGGTGAACAAAGAAGCTTCCTCCTATCCAAATAAGGATATGGACAACACAGGAACTATGACACAGCCCAGAGATCAGCAAAATCTGAAGACTGGACTATTCTAGTTCAGTAAAGGTGGAAAACAAGGATTTTTTTGGGGGGGGGGTTTGTTTTTTTCACAAACAGATAAAAAAATAGATACAGTAACAAACATCGGCTAGTGCACTTGAGTGTGTAGCCTACCAGTTAATTTAAGCAAAAAACAAACTTTTAAAGTGCAAAACAGTTTAGAAGCAAGCAGAAATACAGTGAATCAACTTGCAGAGCTAGTTTAGTAATAAAAATTTGCTTTTTAGGCAAAATACAGCAGTCGAAAATAGAAAGCCAAAAAAAATACTTATAAATCAATGGAAAGTCACTCTTCCACTCTCTTCTGCTTGTAGAACTCTGCAGGACACCACGAGGAGCTGTGCTGAGTCGTATACAAGCACAAAAGCATGCTAAAGCGGGCTTTATAGCAGGGGGTTAGAAAAATCTAGGAAATGGCCCAAAACAGCCAATAAACTACAAGTTGCTGGGCTGTTTGTTACTGTATCGATTTGTTCCATTTCAAAGAAGCTATATAACTTATAGAATGTTTATAGATACAAAGACAAGGTATTTTAACTACTTGACAGCATCTAATTACATTGGTATGAACTTCATTTGTTTCTTCTGGGAAATTTTGCACTGCTTAAGTAAAATGTGCTAAGTATTAATTTAACTTAAGCAGTATAAGGCCTGTAGGTGGGGGTGGGGATTCAGAATCCTTCCAGCAGATTCATACTACATTATAGAACACACTGGTATTTTGATTGTTGGAAACTGTGTTGCACTGGCTTTAATTGAAGGTATTTCCCCTTTTGTGCTTTTACAACTAGAGTGAAATTCATCTGTAGAAGTTCTTTTGACAGTGAGATTGTCCTAATTTTGCATTAGGCATCATCAGGGATACTATGTGTTCTGTAAACGTAGTACAGAGTGAAGTACCCAGAGGAAATTAATTTCACTTGGGTCATGGGATAAAATATGGAGCAAGGAATAGAGTATTATGCCATCTGCAATACATTCCGTAACAATCAAAAGAAAGAGAAGCAAGCAAACCACTTCCAAATAATTTGTAGAAATAATCTGTAGAACTAAGTGGGTATTTACTTGTTCCATTACAAATAAGCTATATAACTTATTTGTCTAGAGTACTGTCCCTAGTTCATTGAAAAAGTATACTGACAGGCACAAAAAGTGTGTGATTATTACATTGAAAGATTTATTTTGAGACCTTCCCATGTCTTCCAATAGCCTACAATACATGTCTGGAATTCATAAGATTTGTGCACAAGTGTAAATTTATATATGCCACATGTAGACCACAGGATCATCACTCACGTGGACACATGTAGAGAACTATTCAGCAGTGCAGGAATCTCACGAGAAAGAGCTGTAGCAAAAATTAGGAAGAATGACATCTTGTAGTTCTTGAATGTAGGAGTATTGCATTACAGGAACTAAAGAAGGAAAAACAAATTTCCTACTTCGGTTATATTTCTGTTACCTGAAAAATCAATGTAAGTTAAAGGAACTGCTGGAAAGACATAAATACAGACATATATACAAGTATATAAAACTGTCAGATTTACAACTTGAAAATGAAGTAGAAATCCAGGAGCCATGAGGAAATGTGTAGCTGTAGCCAGAGCCTTAAAGCCTATTAAGTCGAACATAGAGGAGCATACCAGACAAATGATCATGGGTAAAATGAGATTCCTAGCCATTTAAAAAGCAGACAGACTTAAAGTTCTTGCTACCTATTTCAAGCACTTAATAGTAGTCACCTCCTAAATTGAGTAGAGCAGTACATTATAACCCTGGTGTAAATTTGTGTCTACCCATCCAGTCATCAAGACTTGACTTAAAGGTAAACAAACTTGCACTTACCTGTAGTGGTAACTTATTCCATAGGTTAGGAAAACACTGAGTTAGGAACCTATCACTCCAGCAAGTCTAGTTTATTTGTTGGTATAGATTTAAGTCCTTAGTGCAGGTGTTTGTAAATCCACTGGTTTTGTGAAGAAATATGAAGTCAAGTAGGATTGGATCTTTCATAGCATAGAAAGTGAGACACAGGTCACCCTACAACAACCTGTACTACCAAGGCTACTGAGTGTAAGGAGAATATTTCTAATCTATTGGAATAGAGGAAGGTTTTAAGACCTTTAATTTTCTTGGTTAGAGATCTTATGTGCCTTTCCAGCTCAGTGATATGTTTGGATATATACATACCAAAGGGGGTATTGTATTCAATGATAAGTCTGCTAAAGGAAGAGTACAGTGGTAGGCTGACTTCTGTGGATCATGAAGATATTCCCTTGGAAATTAACTAGGTCAGCCAGAATGATTTTCTGATGGTGGTATAAACATGATGATCAATTGAGAAAGCAATCTGCATAAGTATCTAGGTTGCTTATGACCTTCTGTCTGAAAACGAGTACCATTTATAACATATGAGGTGGGAACAATCTTTTTGTGAAGTTCTATTATGCTGCACTTTTTCTTCACTTAGTTTGAGACCATTTTTGATACACCACATCTGCACATATTATAGCCCTTGATGGAGCTGTTTTGTATCAGTAGATGAGCGAATAACAGTGCCTATTTTTCAGTCATCAGCAAACTTGATCAAATACACTGAGATATTGGCTTTGATTTCTGCAAAATAAATGCCAAACAAGAGAGGGCCCAGAACCAATCCCCATGGCACCCTACTAGTTATAAATTTGCATTCAGAGAGAGAAATGGCAACTTTCAGAACTTAGGATCTAGTTTACAGACAATTTGCAATCCATGAACAATGTAGGGGGTTACATTGTATGTCTAATTGTTCAATAATATTAGCATCTGGGATAGTACCAAAAGCCTTGGTGAGGCCAAGTTAAGCATTGTGTACAAAATTACCAATGTCTGCTATCCCTGTAACATTTTCAAAGAAACTTCCAAGGTTCAGGGGACAGGATCTGCCCCACACAAATCCAAACTGCTTGAGATATAGGTTAATTACATTGCCTATGTCTGTATAAATGAATTCTGCAATGATATATTCTATGGCTTTGCATATAATGGACCTGGTGGGTCTAGAATCACCTGGGTATGTACAGAGACCACCGTTGCATAGGGGAGTCACAGTGGCTTTTCTCTAGGCATCAGGACCTTTGTAGATAAGCTGAGTTTGAACAGTTTCAGTACAGGCGCAATGCACCCTGTTAGTCTTCTGGTCCCATGGGAGTATTTTTAGCCTTTGACAGGGTTCTAAGACTTGATCCAAGGTGATTACAGGGAAAATTAAATTTTCAGAGCTAGAGAAGGCAACAATGTGGGTAGGAAGGGTAAAGTTAGCATCAAATCTATCTGGTAATGTATTACCTAGGTCCGTGAGGTCAGAATGGATGAACGTAATATGGATGAGGTCAGTGCAGTGTTTCACATTATTCTCTAATTTTTTGATATAAGTAAAGAAATATTTATAGTTTCCTTTGGGCTCTTCAGCTATCTTAAGTTCATACTCTGCTTTATATTTTCTAAGAGTGTTTTAAGTTAGTTGGAGGTGGTATCACTAGACCTGACAGAGAATGTGACTGATTTGTGGTCAGACGTAAGCAGGGATGAGGAGACAGAGGGAGCAGTGCAGGAAGGGGCTAGTTTGATAAAGACTGCTTCAAGGATATTATAGCCTCTAGTGGGTAGTTCTAGAATTTGTTCTAGTGCATTGGATGAACATAACTACTTTTAGAAGGTTAAGTATGCTAAGCAATGATTGGGTAAGAAGGTATTTGTTTTGATATTAAATGCCTCAATGGTGTCAACATAATTTCTGTGATACTTGAGTGACACTGGTGGGATCTGTAGTAATGACGTAATAGATGTGTCAAGGTTGATTTGGATCTCCAGAAGCTCCAAGTTAGGACTGGTGTTTTTAGCAAATGCAGATAATCCCCCGCAGTTCACCAAGGGTCTATAGGAATGATAGGTATTAAACCCTCTTACAGAGGAAGTGCTGTCACTGCACTGAAACCATGTCTTAGGAGCTATACAAACATAATTGTGCTTGAGCTGTAGGAATGCCTCAAGTTCTGACATCTTTCTTTTTAGACTCCTACCATTGAGTTGTGGCACCTTGATGTTGTCCAAATTTGAGTAAAAATTTTCCATGTAGGAAAGTCCTGTAGTGGGACTCTGCCTAAAATTGCACTATGGGGGCATCAAAGGCTTTAGCCAGTGTACTGAAACCCTGATATAACAGATATAAGCCATCCTTAGTGAAACAGGAAATCTTGACTACCATACAATTCCAGGCTGACACATCTGTGTATACAGGCATCAGTTTTTTTGTGAAAGCAAGACATTATTCAAGACCTGTGTCTTGTAATTAGCACATCTATTAAATTGAATGGGAAAAAATACTCTTAACATAAATAGAATACATGAATAACTTGTTTTTGTGATAATGTGATACATGAAATATAGTGTACTGTTGAATTATGGGAATTGGGTTATGATTTTTGACTTTGCTACTAATCGTAGAACTCATTCGATAATCTATAATACAAAATATTTAATATCATACTATAGACACCCACATATTCTGTATATAAAACATTTTTAAGACTCTGTCTGGGAGCACTGTTTGCTTAATTGGCTTGCTGAGAATCATACTACAAGAAAATGAAGGTCAAGGGAATCAAACCCCAGACTATGAGAAACAATCCAGTCAAACACTTTCAGCTTTAATCCTCTATGGTAGCTAATGGACTGCTTTCTGTTATTCACCACTCCCTCTGACTCTCTCTCTCTCAGTATACATATACGTATGGTTTACCTATCATTGGTTGAGTGTAGGTAAAATTGACCTCTTTATTGTTGAAACACATTGTTCGACAATGCAGATAGTTGACAGTTGTGTGATAATGGATAATCTCCACGGGTGAAGAATATGCCCTTTTTCCAGGCATTGTGTAATATATATATGTATATATATATATATATATATATATATATATATATTAGGGTGTGGGTATGTGGGTGGGAGGTATCTGGGTGGGCTTATCCCTTCAAAAGCATAGTTTCTTGCATGAGCATAAATGTGTTGACCTGTGTGTTTCAACATGTTAATGTGTGTGTATATATAAATGCCCATGATTGTGTGTGTGTATGTGTGTGTGTGTGTGTGTGTGTGTGTGTGTGTGTGTGTGTGTGTGTGTGTGTGTGTGTGTGTGTGTGTGTGTGTGTGTGTGTGTGTGTGTGTGTGTGTGTGAGTGTGTGTGTGTGTGTGTGTGTGTGTGCCTTATCTACTGTTGCAAGCTCTCGGTCTATGCAGTGCCACTCTCCTACCTTCTTTGATATTCATGGCTGACTATCACATGCCTTCTCTCACACAATCCATCCAGCTCTTTGCTGGATGTCCTGAATTCTCCTTGCCTTCTGGTCTGTCCACAGTCTTTTTCTCCAGATTGACTTCTGCTTTCCTGCACATGTGCCTGAACTACCATAATCTGTTTTCCTTGACTGTCTCTGCTAGTTGGGCTTTTGTTCTGATGTTCTCATTTCTCTGTCCGTCTCACACTGTGCATCCCACCACCCATCTCAGGCACTTCCTCTCCATCACCTGTAGCTTCTTCAACTGCTCCGCCTTTACAGCCCAGGTTTTTGTACCACTCAGTAGTAATGGTCACACCACCATTATGTACAGTTTACTTTTCAGCTTCTTTAGCATTCTTCTGTCATAGACTACATCCTACAGTCTGGGGCAGTTAGCTGCAGCCACTCTAATTCCAACTTTCACCTCCTCATTCTTCTCAGTCACCCTCTCAGGTACTTGAATCTGTTAATTTGCTTCACTATTTCCCTTCTGTCTCAATTCTTAGCTTTTTCTGATTTGCCTCGTTTGCTCTCATTACAACTATCTTATCTGTGCTCAGTTTCATCCAATGTGCCTTCAGTTTTGAATTCCATACATACATCCTTTGCTGAAGGTCTTGTTCAGAGTCTACCTGTAATGCCACATTGTCTGCATTTAGCTACTTTGTTGTTCTTTTCTCTCTGACCAGTTTGCTAACATAGCCCATCACTGTTATGAACAGAAGTGGGCTTAGAGCTGAACTCTGATATACAACAACTCCCACTGAAAACCCCTCTGTGACTGCAAATACTGTTCATATATGTGTCATTGGGTTCTTGTACACAGCCTGCACTAATTCAACTAATGTTTTTGGGAATTGGAACCATCACAGGACTGCTCAAATCAATTGTCTTGGGACCTTGCTATATGCTTTTTCCAAGTCTGTGAATGCTCAGTTGGACTCTTTCCTCATCTTTAAAGTCTTCTCAGCTATCTGTTTCATTGCGAACACAAGGTCAGTTGTGCTGTATTGTTATCTGAATCCAAACTTCATACTAATGCAATGCTACAAACAATGAAACAATGATGATGTCTAGTTGAAAATGAGAAGGAAGGGAAAAGGTTAATGTTTTAAGAGAGGATAATACAGGAGCTGAGTGAAAATGTATTGCACTTCGTGTTAAAGAGTGCATAAGCATTCAAACAATTTCTTAATTTCATAGCAGATGTGTCAGCGTTTATAAAACAGAGAAACTTAAGCAATGAAGCCTCAGATGATGCACTGATTAATGCAAGCAAAAAGAAATAAAAAACATGAAATAATTAAGAAGGACCCCATTTAGTCTTATTGTCATAATAAGTAATATTAACATATTCATAAATGTACAAAAGCATAGAAAACGACTACAGCATGTCACTTTCAGAGAAGAAATGTGTATGGGCGGATTTAATTCTATAGTTTTAAACATTCATCCCTTGCATGTTATTGAAATCTGCAAAGCAATGAGGTATGCCTGCCATATGAAAGGATTTTAAAAGGTCTGAATTCATTAAATTATTTTGTGATCATTTTTGTATCAGTTTCTGTTCAAATTAATTTCTCTTCCCTCATTAGGCATATATGCAACCCTTGCATTCAAAGGGCCTCTGTCAAGATTTATTTTCCTCATAGGCCTCTCTGTGAATACCTCTGCACAGGGAATTCCCTGGTACTTTCTGAGCAGTTGGCGTATTGCTCAATTTTAGGTTGGTCATCCTTTCACAGTTTTTCCTGTATGTAATATTTTTCAGCAATGTATTTATTTGCGCATCATGCTGCACTATACCAGACTGGCATTTAACACTGGTCTCTATCCTGCCTTTTTGGGTACTTTTATGAAGAACATTGTATTTTTTTATGTTCTTCATCAACAGCATCTGTGACTTTCTATTTTCTTCAACCATAGTCTTCATACTTAAATAATCCCTGCCATTCAGCTACGTAGTTCTCAGGGGAAATTATTTGTGTTTTCCTTTCCATTCATCAATAATGGTTTCTGTGGTCTTCAGCAATCCATTAACAGGTTACCCTTTTGTAAATGCAATCAGATGAAGTTTAAAAAATACGTTTTGAAGTGCAGTAATTTTAAACAATCCTGGCTTTTGAAATATTTTGTAGCATAGACTATTAACAGGCATGGTTAAATGTTTGCCCCAAACAGAATTGCCAGTGGTAAGGAGGAACATTAATTTTACCTTTTTGCTGCTGCAAATCCATCTGATCAGTAACATGAAAGGTCATAACTATGAATTTCCTCCAAATAAACATTTTTGTTTGAAAGCTAAATGATTTATATACATATCTTTGGACCAGTTTACTTTACTGCTGGCATCTACCCAGTCTCCACCGATCTATTTGTTCTTTTACCCGACCCCCTAAAGGGGACAGATAACGACAAGATCCTCTTATATGTGTAACTCATGTAGAGCCACCCTTTCCAGAAACAAAGAAAAGGCTTTTTGACCATTCATCAACCACCTTAGAAGGCTTACAACTGAGAGACAGGTGCCATGAACATGTAAGGAGATGAGGGAATCCCTAAGTGATATAGAATGAGCAAATCACATGGATCGCCCCATCCCTAGCTACCAGACAATCATAGCCTACTCACAACCCTCCCCCTAACGTGGTGAGTGGACATAAGACATTCAATCCCACCACCTCATGCTTGGCTCCTCTAGCTCCCAAACAACAAACTGACCTCAGGGTTACCAGGTTGCAGTTAGGCCCTCCATGCCATGTAGCCAGGGCTGCATGCATATTATGGATACACTCCACCTCCTTCACTGATGAGGCTCAGTGTGAAGCAAATGCATTGTGGGTACTTGTTAGGACAGTAAGTGTGACAGATGACTTAGGTGCTGTGTCAACAGACACACAACTTAAAAAGAGTACCAGGTAAACATAATTAATTATTTCAGGAAATCGAGTGTGAGAGATGACCTAGGTGCTATGCAAACAGACACACAACTTAAAAAGAGTCACAGGTAAACATAATTAATTATTTAATTTAGTAGCCCATTAGGCAAAACCTTTTTATCCACTACCTGGCCAAGTACTCAGATACAACAGTTACTACATTAGCAGAATATTAGTGCAGTAGTAGAGTAGAGAACAGCAATAATAATAATGTACAGTAACGCTGTAAAATACAAAATGCAGACGCTAATCAGTTTATACTCTCGTCCTAGGTTTGATTCCTTCATTTTCCATTTACTTGCATAACAACTCTGGGTTTGTCATTTAATGAAACAGTGTACTCCCAGGTTGCCTCTGGAAAACAACATTTACATTTGAGTCTAGCAGATTTACACGGTTAAGAAATACATTTAAGAAAAATCCACCCAAAA
Organism: Protopterus annectens; assembly: GCF_019279795.1. Lineage (NCBI taxonomy): Eukaryota > Metazoa > Chordata > Ceratodontiformes > Protopteridae > Protopterus > Protopterus annectens. Next base: position 1,485,648,808 of record NC_056732.1, read on the forward strand.
TGAGAATTCCACAGATGAAAAAGATAGTGTGGGTCATTAATAAAAATGCAGTATGAAGCACAATGAGTCTACACAAAAACTATTACCATATCAAAGGAACATGATTGTGACAGCGTTATCAGTTGCTACATCAAGAAGTCTCACTTTCTGAGTAAAAGCTACATGATTATTAACCTCCCCAAACCAAAATAGCATAACAATCCACTGTTAAGCAGTTGGATTCACAAGCATGATGTGTAAATCGTGGGGTAATAGTATACATTTGTCAGAGTACGTGGTTCACAAACAGTACTGTGTACCAAAGCTAAGCATCTAAATATGTATGTGAATCTCTCAACAAGGTAAGTGCCTAAGAACCACAGAGTACTGGTGACCCACTATGAAACAGTGTGAACTCAGTGGTCTGAACAGCAAACAGTGGCAGTAATGTTAGTCTGCTTGACACGTAGCACCCAGCCACAATACCAGCATCAAAGTGTAGGCCTTGTGTAAATACTTCCAATCCCTACAAAACTGCCAATATCATTAATCACATTGCAAACACATATCAGATGATGAGGCATACATAACAATCTACTGTATCCCTGTGATGAATAATTAATGTCACGTTGAACATGGCTGTAGGCCCTGATATATAATGACACAGCAATGACACACTCAGAATACCACACAGGACAGGCAGACATCAAAGGAAACAGGTGTACTGGTGTATTGAAAGGTAACACTGACTATTAGCTCTGAACATGTGCAAACAATGCAGCTTAAAAAAAAAAAACATATTAAAAGTAGAGCAGGATTAGCTTCTGTTCAGCTTCCCATAGACAAATTGACATCAGACCCATCAGGATCATTTCTCATAAGAGGTTTTATACACTGCAGATTGGTAGTAGGGTATATCATGAGGTCTGCTTATGCAGGACAAGGCTGATGTGCCTGTGGTGCAAACTGGACATGCCTGGGATATCTTTGGAGTCACAGCCATGTGAACACAGCTGGAAATGTTGTTGTCTTGATGTTCCAAATCCCATAAGATTACTGTGTCCCGTACACTTACCTGTAACTGTGTGGACCATATTCCAGATCTGGGATCCTTGTGATACTTTTATTTGAGTGAGATCATGGAGTTACTTGTTGGTACAATTTCAGCTTTTGTGCATAATTCATTATTCAGTCAGCAATGAAAACGTAGTCTCAATGGTGCATAAGAATGAAGATCACACCTAATATTAGTAGCATAAAATAGGAAAAGGAGCTTAAATCCAAGTTTTAAAGTGTTTACAGGTGAGGTTGAACAGCAAACTGAAATAGGGAGAAATGGTGACTTCATTGCTATGAAAAGACTGTTAATAAAAACAAAGCAGCTAAACATTGCCATATGCAAATCTGCATAAAATTTTAAAATATCACCTCTAATTCACAGCCTCAGTGAAGTCAATAAAGTCATGTATTTACTTCTGCAATCAGTTTTGCATGCTGATGATGAGAAAACTGCAGACTGCTAATTTGTTATTCACTGAGTCTATAAGGAACTGGGCTCTTAGCTATGCTCAGAGTGCATTCAGATTGATTCACATGTATTTTGTAGATGTTTTGAGGTTAAAGCAAATAACATGAATTGTGTCATTGGGTGGCATTCTGTCAAGCATATTAAAAAACAGACAAATATCACTTAATAAATAGCTCTGATAGGTTGAAATGCAGGAGTTTCATCAATGGGAAGGCTTCACTAAGACCTATTTCCCAAAAGAAAAAGAAACAGAGGCAGCATTCCCTTAATTAAGTCATCTTACTCACCAACCTATTGCACTTGGCAATTTCAGGCAATCCTAAATACACTGTATTGTTTCTTCATTTGGAGAATTATATAATCTTTGGTTGTAATTTAATTCCCAACTAAAACATGCAACTCTGATGTGCATTAATCCATCCTGGTGATTCTGAGGTATATTCTAGTGTCAAAATGAATATTCCTCCCTTTACCTTCATCCATGTTAAATTAAGTGGGGTTTACCAAATGTAACCCATTAAGTACAGAGAAAGTAATTAGGGATCTGGGGACCCAAGTTGATAGCAATCTCTCCTTTGACAACCACATTGCCAAAGTGGTTAGAAAGACCTTCTACATAGCCCATCTCATCATGAAAGGATTCACATCTAGATCAAGAGAGGTAATCGTGCCCCTTTATTCATCCCTCATCAGGCCCATCATAGAATACAATGCCCCCTTTGGGATGTACCTTACCCGACACCTGCAGCAATTAGAAAGACCCCAAAAGTACCTCACCAGGAGGATCAGGGGACTCAAACAGATGCCATATGCTGCTCGGTTAAAAAAACACCAGCTCTACTCAGTTGCATACCGCCTACTTCGAGACGATCTATGCCTGACATATAAAGCTATGTCCAACTCAGAATTAATGGACATGCTCCACCTCAGTAAATCTAAATCCCTTAGAGCCACGCACTCGAGGGACTTGAACCTCAGCACAGAAATAAATAGAACATGCTGGAGGGACAGATGCATAACCCAGAGGCTCCCTTCACTCTGGAATAGAATTCCAATTCATGTTAGGCAAAGCACCTCACTGACTCTCTTCAAGAAGAATCTTGACGAGTGGATGGAGGATCGTAGGTTTGTCCCGGGGATTACTTCTGTGTCACTATTAGACAGAGGCACAGTAAACTAAACTTTAAAAAGGGCACAGTATACTCAAATCAAGGGGTGGCGTAAGCCAAACACAATCGGGCTAGACTTATAAATGCCCCAGGGCAGATAGCCTAGTATGAACCTATGAATCTGTATGTGATAAGGGAGTAATGAAGGTGTGTGCATCTTGAAGTAACATTAACAGGCTCTCTGTTGTCTTTCTCTCAGGTGTGAATATCAGAACAAAAACAGATTTTGGCAGCACCACCAGCAACCCTGCAGTAAAGAACAAGATCAAAAAATAATTTAAGTACTGTACTAAGACCACTCACATAAACTAAAAGGCCCTTGGTTGCCCATCCAACAGTCCTAAAAGCCAAATCAATTATTTAGAGTTTTCAGGCACACTCACCAACCTATTGCACTTGGCAATGTCAGGCAATCCTAAACACACTGTATTGTTTCTTCATTTGGAGAATTATATAATCTTTGGTTGTAATTTAATTCCCAACTAAAACATGCAACTCTGATGTGCATTAATCCATCCTGGTGATTCTGAGGTATATTCTAGTGTCAAAATGAATATTCCTCCTTTTACCTTCATCCATGTTAAATTAAGTGGGGTTTACCAAATGCAGATATTGAGTCAAATGCATTAGGGAAAGAAGACTGGCCAGACTAGTCAAAAACTTGATGGGAGGGAGGTCAAGGGAAAGTCCAGAGTTGTAAATGCAGTGCCATAAGAACATAACTGCAGCTGGCGCAACAATGCTGTCCTACTTTTCTTCTCTGTGAGTCTGTCATTATGCTAAGCTAATGGTTTAATTTTCTCTATGGTGGGGCAAATCAGTCTTCACTGAATTGTCTTTGCCATGTGTAGTTTTGCTTGAGTTTTGTTTGCTTAAGTGCATGTTTCCCTGGTGTTTCTGTGCTCATTTTGAAGTTGTACATTTTAATTAAGACATGCACATTAAACTACATTTTGCCTTTTTACTTTTACAGTTTGGCATAGTGCTTAAGGTGTTTACCTTACAGACACAAAGTGCATGGTTTGATTCTCACATGGGATAATTTGCTGGGCTTAAAATGGCCCATAAGGGCAGGTAGCCTACTACTAATCTATGGACCTAATTTAATCTGTGATGGGTATGGGATCACCCCCTATATGGGGTTTCAGGCGGACTTCCCCTCTGCCACAAGTGATTCATTTGTGTATTTTGTATTTTTAACCATTTGTTATATCCTAGTTTTATTTTATTGGTCATATTGGCTAAACTTCTGGTGTCATTCTAAGGGGATCCTGTATCTATCTGCCTGGGACGGCATGATCAACAGACCACGATGTTTTGCCAGAGATGGCCTGCACCAGTCACCCCTGGGATTCCGGATACCAGCTAAGGGTCTTGCCGTCCCTATAGTCCATTTTTAGGCAAGGTTCAAATGACAAATTCACCACCGTAACAGGAACAGGCAAGCAAAAACTGAGGGTAATGCTACTCAATACTAGAAGTCTAAATCTCAAAATGCACTCAGTCGAGGCACACCTTAAAATGGAGAACATTGATATCTGTGCAGTGTCTGAGACCTGGTCCAAGGCTTAGAGAGCACCCCTGCATTTCCAGGCTATAACTCATACCACACTCTTTGGCCATCTAACTTGGACCATAACACCAAAGACGGAGGTGTGTCCATATTCCTTAAGGATATCCACACCTTTAGGCTAGTTGCACAGCATAATGCATCCGAGGTTATCCAAGTGCAACAAACTCTGGGTAAAACTGCAATCCAAATTGTAGTTTGCTACAGATCCCCCACCATGCCCCAGGATTCCCACTCCTCTTTTCTTGATACACTGGAAAATATTAGGGTTCGAGCAAACATCCTAATAATGGGCGATTTCAACTACCCCACCATTAACTGGGAAAACTACTCATGTACCAACTCCTTCACTCAACGCTTTCTGGAATTCATAAATTATGATGCCCTGGATCAACATATCCACACCTCCACCAGGGGCAACAATATCCTAGACCTAGTCATTACCATCATGAGTGACCGGTGTTCCACACCTGAAGTCAACTCCTCGTTGGTCAGATCTGACCATAAGCTAATCACCCTAGATATCCACATCCCGCCCCCATCCACCATTAAGGAAACCACAGAAAAAAATTTCTTCAAAGCCAACTTCATGCTTCTTAAGACAGAAATGATGAACTTCATGACACCCATGCAGATGGACAATAGAGTTATGACTCCTAAATCCTACACAAATGCACTCTATAAGCACTTACACGAGTGCATGGATCGTGCTATCCCAAACAGAACCAAGACACTATCCTCCAAAAAAAGGAAGCCAATCTGGTGGTCCCCTGCCATAAATGAACTCTACAACAGAAGAAAGAAACTGCTGCAAAAGAGAGTAAAATTCCATGAGTGGAGAAGCTCCCTGGTCAGCCTCAGTAAGAAGATGAGATCCATTATAAGATCCTCCAAAGCTAGCTATGAAAACAAACTGATTCTAAGGGCAACCACAAAGCATTCTATAGCTATGGCAAAAATCTCAATGGCAACACCCAGATCTGCTCTGAGTTACAGCACAAAGGCACGAAAATTACACAACCAACTGATATTGCCAACATCCTGGCAGATAGGTTCAGTGCTAACTTTACCCCCCTCTCACTCCCTAAAGGGCTCATATCTATACAAGAAGAATGCAGAGTCTCTGTAATCACATATATGCATGTAAACGCTGCACTCTCTAAAAGCAAAAACACAGCATCCATGGGACTGGACAACATCCCAGGCTGCGTTTTACATGAACGTCAGAACAAACTGGCTCCCCACCTAAGCACCATGCTCAGTCATAGTCTCATGTCAGGCTTTGTGCCCACTGAATGGCGCACAGCAACAGTTATCCTACTCCACAAAGTGGGAGCCACCACTGATCCTGGGAATTAGCGCCCTATTAGCCTGACGAGCCTGGTCTGCAAGGCCATGGAACGTATCATCATGAAACTCATAAACAAAGACATTGGTAACCTCCAAACACTTGACCCCACCCAGTTTGGGTTTGTGAAAGGCAGATCATGCCTTCTGAACCTGATCTACCATAGATGAGGATAAGGTGGTTCACACAGCCTATCTTGACCTCACCAAGGTTTTTGACACAATCCCCCATGCTAAACTCACTAAACTAGGTATAAATCCCTACATCACAAGATGGGTTGCCAACTGGCTCACTGACAGAACCCATATTGTAAAAGTTGCAGACTCCAAATCTGACTTCAAACCAGTGACAAGTGGAGTACCACAGGGTTCCGTCCTGGGACCTCTCCTGTTTCGTATCTACTTCTCTGAAGTACAGGCTAACACAGAAGGTCTCTGGCTAATGAGGTTCACAGATGACTGCAAACTAGGAGCCATAGTCGAGTCCTCAAATGATGTGGATATCCTAGAGAAGGGCCTCACTGAGACAGATGCCTGGTGTCAGAGGCATGGACTCAAGATCAATGCCAAAAAGTGCAGTGTCATCCCCTTTAGTAAAATCTCTGTACCCATGCACTACCACATAACCAACAGTCTGCTTAATGCTGAATGTGTGATAAGAGACCTTGGGACCCAGGTGGTTAGTAGTCTCTCCTTTGATAATCACATCACCACAGTAGTCAGGAAATCCTTCTATGTGGCACACCTCATCACAAAAGGGTTCTCATCCAGGAAAAAATTAGGTCATTGTTCCCCTCTACTTGATACTCATTAGACCCATTATAGAGTACAATGCCCCTTTTGGAATGTACCTCACAAGACATCTGCAGCAGCTGAAAAGGCCACAGAAGTACCTCATAAAGAGGATTACTGGCCTCAAACAGATGCCCTACATTGACCGTCTCAAAAAACTCCAACTTTACTCTGTAGCATATCGCCTACTCAGAAGACATCTCTGCCTAACATATAAAGCTATGTTAAACCCAGAGCTGTTGGACATGCTACACCTAAAGAAATCCCAATCCCTCCAAACTGCACACTCTAGGGACCTAAACCCTGTCATCACAATAAACAGGACATGCTGCAGGGATAGATTCCTGTCCCAGAGACTTCCTATACTCTGGAACAAGCTACCCATCTATGTCAAGCAAAGTTCCTCATTAGCACTCTTCAAGAAAAATCTCGATGAGTGGATGGGAAATAGGAAATACACCCCGGGGATCACTCCTGTGGCTCTGCTTGACAGGGACACAGGAAATTAACTTTCTTGGGTGGTGTAAGCCAGGGAACCTTGTTGGCTAGGCTTTCTTAGGCCCTTGGGCCGATAGCTTAGTACCTACCTATGAACCTACGAACCTATTAATATTTGTTTTATCTAATTATGTCTTCCTTAATATGAGTGTCTTGGAGGATTATGTCTATAGCTGATGTATAATGAGGGTGCTATGGTCAGGATGTATAATAGGGTTAATATGGCCAGAATACTGCAATATATATTTTTTGGAGGGGAGATTAACATAGTGAAAGCAATGTTTTCCACTGAAATTATTGTTCTTATACCCACAGTGACCACATGAGTACTAGGTTTTATAAGGGGACATGTAATGCTAAGATATTAAACAGGGCTGTTATCACCACCTGATTAGTAACTCACAGACAGGATAGCCTTGCTGCTCTGTGAAAGCAGTAAAACCAGAACTATTCTGTGTGTGGGTTTAATGGCTTCACAGATAAATCCAAGGTCCTCTAGAAGCAGAAGGAACATAGTACAGGGCTGCTGCCTTCTGAATCTATACATAATGGTCACTGTAATTACAATGTTATTACACTATAGCCAAAGTATCCTTCCTGCACTGAATATTTTAGCAAATTAGGCTGGGCCAATGTCATTACTTGCTTAATGCACCATTGAGAGGATTTCACATTCCACTCTGAACTTACTTTGACATTATTTTATTTATTTTACATTTGTTGACCGGGCTAGTCTAACTTGATATATGTCCATTTTCAGTAGAGGCCCGGGGAGAAAAGCTCCAAAAGGTGCAATAGTATCATAACTTACAATATAAGCAATAGCAGGAAGTTACATTAAATAAATTTAGAACAGGTATAAAAATGTGTACAGAGTTCGCTAAAGAAAAGAACAGAAAAAGAAAAACTTAAGATGACATATCATACAAAAGACAAATAAGCAAGATTTGTTAATTTTACATCAGATGGCAGGTTACAGGTATACTAACTTATGCTTACTTACAGCAAGGTAGAGGATGAAAACTTTAGAGTAAGTAACGCTATAATAGAGCTGAGAAGAACTCAACTTTAGTACATAGGTAGTGGTTATTATTCAAGTCATCACTAGTAGACATCGTAGGACAGAAATAGAAGAGAAATAAAGGGAGTGGGAGATAGGGAAAAAGTTAGATGTTAGTCAGGGTTAGAGCAGGGACATAGCCAGTGTGTTTTGAGATATCCCTTAAGATATTTTTGAAGAGCAGTATGGAAAAAAGAGAAGAGAGTTCATTAGGAAGCTGGTTCCAGGTTTTCCCCACTGTGTTTGAGAATAATGAGTCTCCGGCCTTGTTGTTAGATTAGACATTAGGCAGGGCCCCTGCTATCATTTGCTTTGCATAATATTCATCATCTTGATTAATAATGATTACAATTAGTAATTTGAACCATTTGCAATTCATTAGCCATAGTATTCGATAAGCAATTTCTGAACTATGATTAAAATGAAAGGATATCAAGCCCCATTTGTAATGTAGATTTTTGCTCAGGAACTATATTGTTGATGTAGTATTGGTATTAGCATATTCTGCATTATGGTAAAAGCAGAAAATGATACATGTGGCACTGCCCGAGATTACTGTTTCTTTGGAGGTTTCTTCACATTGTTTTATCCAGTTCATCTGTAGTTGAGTAACTCTGGACATAACATTTTTAGTACCATTCTGTTTCATAAAGGTCTTAATTTCATTGATTTAAACTGTGCTAGATTGCGACTTAAATTGTGGAAGATTATGACTGGCAATTTTTAGGCAATTCTTTTCCTGCTGAGATCATTATTTGCGCTAATTTTACATTTTCTGCTGTTGTTGGCTACATACAGATCATTCTTTGTCACTGTAAGCAGGAACATTGTAGCTCCCTGAAGAGCCTTACAATGTCTATACATATACCTTACCATGGTACTGAGGGATGCACTCATACACTTAAGTGGTGGGCTTTGAACCATTTGACATCCACTGCATTTTTCTCTAAGTCAGTCTATCTCTCAGAGATGAGCTAACATTGACTATGGGAAAAACATAATTTCTGCTATTCCAATGTGCTCCTCATATGATTTCTGGCACCCTAGCACATAGCATGACCCCATTCACTATTCTGGAGCCACAGAACAAAATTCCATGACAGCTACAGAGATGCCTTTCTTAAACAGCAAAATCAGGGCAAAACTGAGTCTTATTCCCAGAACATCCTTTTATGACTAATTCACATGCTTCTGACAAGATGGCGTCATTGTTAGTTTCTGCAGTATAACACCCCTCCCCCCATAGAATAACTGCACCAACATGATGTAAGGTAATTGTTTTCTCAAGATTTTCAGATGGCACTTGTGACAACATTACCATGTTTCTGCGTTGTCTTATATTCAGTCTCCTTGAAGTTTTCGCTTAGGAAAACAGATCAATATTCATAACCTGTTTGTATATAGCAGGAATGCCCATTTTATTGGCACAAGAACTGTTAACACTTTTAGGGCAAGTACTGTTAGTAACTGTTTATGATCAACGATCATATTAAACCTTAGTCCACATAAGTCTCAGGATTTTTTGTTTATTTATGCATGTTTGGCTTCAGCTTTAGTCTATAAACTTGAAGAGCTGATGTCGTGAGTCTCTCTTTATCATCCTAAAGTTCATGGGATAAAACAGTCAACTAAATAAGCATTGCACGCCTAGTCAACAGACAGAAACGGATTGAACTGATAAGCATCTTATCTAACATGGTCAGTTCTTCTGACTTCATGAAACTTTGATTTCAGTCCTCCATCCATTTACATTCAGATTTATCCTAATGCAAGATATCTAGGTGGCATGTACTCTTGACAAGTTCTATAGAAACTTAGGCTAGCAATCCTTCTATCTTCATGTACAGAAACATTTGTCACATGCTCTAAGTCCATACCTCCCAACCTCCTCATGTAAGAAATCTGGACAAAGCCTAAAATAATGGGGGAAAAAGGCCTACAAATAGGAACAGATTTTGAATATTGCTCTTATAAACTTAATAAATTGCTAGATTTACAGGATTTGTGTTAGCATGCATTTTCTGAAAGATATTAAGTCTGAAACTCAAACGCATGTCATTATTTAGAGACTTCAGTCCCTAGTGATTTGCCAGCAAACCACACATTTTATGAGTAACAGACCAAAAATATGAGGCAAAAAATTTGGACATTCTGCAAAAATCTGTACAACTGAGAGCTATATCTGAGGCCTATAATGGTAGTAATTCTCCTCTGTCTCAGGCATAGCACTGATAGTTACATGTTCTGAGGTGTGCAGTTGTAGCAATCCACATATCACAGACATAGCTTCAGTTGTCACGTGGTCTTAGACCTATAAAGAAGGCTCCTTCCTTGTCTTAAATATGCAATCTACTTTTTTTTAATTGCCTGCTAAAAATGTGCATTTTCATCCTTAAATAATTAGCACTAATGTCTGCTTACTGTATGTCCATACTCCATTGGTGAGTCTAGCCCTTTTATAGGTTCATTTGGTATTCTTCATTCTTATGCCACTCAACAGGCTAGCATCTTGGTAGTATTACGAATTTTTTAACATGCATGATCCATTACCTGCTACCACAATATCTGTCACAAACAAGGCAAATAAGGTAGTCTGTTATGCAAACAATAATGTCCAACAAGGTGGGCATTACGAATAATTGCCTGCCTAGTGATAGGTCTTTTCACCCACGTCATTATTTCAGATATAACATCAGTCCTGGAGGGCATTATTGCACTTAGAAAATGGACTGTTAAGTAGGCTTGTGTTTATTTTATTATCAGTGTAAACATTTTTTTAAGTTTTTGATGTAAAACAGTCCCTCCACCTAATATTTCATACTTGCTTTAGGATGTGTAAGTAGTTGTTGGAGGCCATATGTTATATCCAAAAAAAAAAAAATATATATATATATATATATATATATATATATATATATATATATATATATATACGTGTGTGTGTGTGTGTGTAAAGATATATAGATATATATATATATATATATATATACACACACACACACACACACACACACACACACACACACACACACACACACACACACGCATATATATGCATACATTCATACACACACCGCACACACACGCATGCACACAAACTATATAACTATGGCTTCTGTCCTTCCTATACAACTAGAATGCTAGCACTGTCCTTCTCACCTATATAGATGCTGTCAGTAAAGGAGATAATGGCAAACCTGTCTGTTCCTTACTTCAAGGCTTGTCTAAAGCCTTTGACACAGTTTGTCACAGCAAACGTCTACTTCAAATGTCCTCATTAGGTCTCTCTCAGCCCACACTTCTGTGGTTCAAAAGCTACTTGTCCAATAGGTATCAGTCAGTAAATTGGCACTCCATGATCTCTCCTTACCCCCAGGTCACAACCAATGTGCAACAAGGCTCTAAACTTGGTCCTGCCTGTTTAACATTTTCACCAGCACCCTCTATACTTCCGCACAACAGGCCACCCTAATACAATACGCAGATGATTCCACTATCATTTGCACATCTGACAACATGGTACACCTCCAAAAATTTCTCAGGAAGCTTTTACAACCACAAAAACATGGCTTTGTAACTGACAACTCATGCTCAACTCAAAAAAGACCAAACTACTACTTTTCCCCAAATCCCTCTCTCATGAAAAAACAAAATTTAAAGTTGTCTCTCTTGATACTACAACCATTGAAGTCACTTCTCATAGCAAACTATTATGGGTGATAGTGGATGATAAGCTTACATTTTACCTGCATATACAAAATTACATAAGAAAAACTCATTAAAAACTAGAGATGATTTACAGGAGCCAAAAATATTCTCACTGATGCAACTAAAACTACATCTGCCACTACTTATCTCCTCCCACACTTGTTTATGGAGCTTCGATCCTTACTAACCTCCAGGCTTCACAAAAATTAAACTTGAACAATGCTATAACAAAGTTGCTAAATTTGCAGCAAATATCCTTTCAAAACCCATCATTGTATAGAACTAAAAAGCAGAAATTGGTTACAACTGCCACATCAACTAACATATACACAGCTTCTTACCACCTATAAAATTATCCAGAATCTATCTGCCTGTCCAGCACTAAAAACATTCTGCACAATTATGTTCCCAGTTGGTCATTGCGACCCAGTACCAAAAACTCCTGTTTGTCTACAAATCTAGTAAATCTGATGGGCATTGTCTGCACTCATACAAGGTTGCTAAGGCCTGGAACTCCTTACCTGCATCCATCAGGCTATCCCTTCCCTCCAATCTTTCAAAACCACTCTGAAAGACTTCCTAGCTAAAATATGTCTCTGTTCTTGCTCAAAGCCAGGATAAACTATATCCATAAATGTGAACAAATAGCATTTCATTCCTTATACTGCCTTACTCTTCCTTCTTCACTTACTTCCTTACTGCTATTTAATTCTCTTCCCTAACTTTCTCTGTAAATATACCATAAGCCTGTTTTCCCCTCACTTCATGTTGCAATTCATATTTGTATTAGACTAGCTTAGCATTAATTTTGCTACAAACTGTCTAAAATTTCTCTAAATATTAAATGATTGCCATATACCTTGTATTGATTCTTAACCAATGTTTTTATATTATGTCTAATTTGTTATAATTATTTGAACTGCAGATGTTTTTGTTTTATTTTTGAAGATAGTAAAATTATTGTTCTTAAAATGTTTTCTAATAATATGGAGCTTTTCAAGCCAGGCCTCCACTGAAAATGGGCTTCTACCCAGTCAGACTTTCAGGGTAATCAAATGTCATTAAATAAATAAATTAATAAATGTAATGTCTACACATACACATATTCAGTTTTAAATGTACATACACTCCTATATGTACATACATTAACAGATGCAGAGGCAATCTCTTGCACATATGCAGAAACTCAGAAGTATATCCACACACACACACACACACACACACACACACACACACATCTGTCTGCTCTGCAATTGTAGTCACTTTCCTGACTATCTACATCTTAGATATGTCATTCCCCCCACCTTACATAACTTTGAACTGTCCACATATTTGTAGAACAGCATTGATTTTGCCTTATGCCATGAAACCATTGACTTTGTACCAGGTTGTCTTTGAAAATCAGTACCTTGCTAGACAACGTGTACTTTCCGATAGGCCATTCCATTTAACTCCTGCCCATTTTGTAAACTGTAACAATCCCTTATTTGTATTAATTGTCAACAGCTTTTTAGAAGTCTGTTCTATTTCCATCTGCACGTCTGAACCATGGTAACACTTCAGGGATTACTGGTAGGGATACTGCATTAGTTTTACTACTGGCGCTATAGAAATAAATCTCCACTTACATGAATTTCATCTGAGTTGCCTTTCTTCAGTAAGGTCTCTATGAGTATACACCACTTACTGCTGTTTTTCTAAAGTAACACCACAGTATATTTTCATCCCGTTCAGTGTTAACTTTCTGTTTAGTTATTAGACTGGAAGTTATTGCCTTGGATTCATTTCATTTGGGGGTTATCATTTGGTACTAGTATAATTGTTGATGTTATGACTTTTAGTGGAGCTGCTCAAATCCATTTATCTATTAAATCATGCAGCACTCTAGTTTAAATCTTTTTATCCATTCTTTACCCCATAATGCTGTTTTGACAAAATCACAAACTGTTGTATTTTACACTCCTATACTACTGACATGGTTAATGTCCCCAATGTTGTAAAAAAGTCACCTAAACTCAAATCTGAACTTTTAGCATCACATAGCATACATGGGAATAACTGTGTATTATTTTATACAAATCATTGATAAACAACTTCAGTATCTGTAGTAAAGTTCGCTTCTGCCAGTTATGGAGTGACCCTAAAATGTTTCAAAGTAATTCTTTATAATTATTTCTTTTATACTTTGGCTAGTCAAATTTCTGCTGACCACAACTGCTCCTTTTCAGCTACGACCTCGGATCACTGTCTGGTCAGGTGGCTCAGAGTTACACTGCAGGTCAATAGAGATGGAAATAATCAAATCCTGTCAACCTCGGATCACTGTCTGGTCAGGTGGCCCAGTGTTACACTGCAGGTCAATAGAGATGGAAATAATCAAATCCTGTCAACCTCGGATCACTGTCTGCTCAGGTGGCTCGGAGTTACACTGCAGGTCAATAGAGATGGAAATAATCAAATCCTGTCAACCTCGGATCACTGTCTGCTCAGGTGGCTCGGAGTTACACTGCAGGTCAATAGAGATGGAAATAATCAAATCCTGTCAACCTCGGATCACTGTCTGCTCAGGTGGCTCGGAGTTACACTGCAGGTCAATAGAGATGGAAATAATCAAATCCTGTCAACCTCGGATCACTGTCTGCTCAGGTGGCTCGGAGTTACACTGCAGGTCAATAGAGATGGAAATAATCAAATCCTGTCAACCTCGGATCACTGTCTGCTCAGGTGGCCCAGTGTTACACTGCAGGTAAACAGAGATGGAAATAATCAAATCCTGTCAACCTCGGATCACTGTCTGCTCAGGTGGCTCAGAGTTACACTGCAGGTCAATAGAGATGGAAATAATCAAATCCTGTCAACCTCGGATCACTGTCTGCTCAGGTGGCTCGGAGTTACACTGCAGGTCAATAGAGATGGAAATAATCAAATCCTGTCAACCTCGGATCACTGTCTGCTCAGGTGGCTCGGAGTTACACTGCAGGTCAATAGAGATGGAAATAATCAAATCCTGTCAACCTCGGATCACTGTCTGCTCAGGTGGCCCAGTGTTACACTGCAGGTAAACAGAGATGGAAATAATCAAATCCTGTCAACCTCGGATCACTGTCTGCTCAGGTGGCTCGGAGTTACACTGCAGGTCAATAGAGATGGAAATAATCAAATCCTGTCAACCTCGGATCACTGTCTGCTCAGGTGGCTCAGAGTTACACTGCAGGTCAATAGAGATGGAAATAATCAAATCCTGTCAACCTCGGATCACTGTCTGCTCAGGTGGCCCAGTGTTACACTGCAGGTAAACAGAGATGGAAATAATCAAATCCTGTCAACCTCGGATAACTGTCTGCTCAGGTGGCCCAGTGTTACACTGCAGGTAAACAGAGATGGAAATAATCAAATCCTGTCAACCTCGGATCACTGTCTGCTCAGGTGGCCCAGTGTTACACTGCAGGTAAACAGAGATGGAAATAATCAAATCCTGTCAACCTCGGATCACTGTCTGCTCAGGTGGCTCGGAGTTACACTGCAGGTCAATAGAGATGGAAATAATCAAATCCTGTCAACCTCGGATCACTGTCTGCTCAGGTGGCTCGGAGTTACACTGCAGGTCAATAGAGATGGAAATAATCAAATCCTGTCAACCTCGGATCACTGTCTGCTCAGGTGGCCCAGTGTTACACTGCAGGTAAACAGAGATGGAAATAATCAAATCCTGTCAACCTCGGATCACTGTCTGCTCAGGTGGCCCAGTGTTACACTGCAGGTAAACAGAGATGGAAATAATCAAATCCTGTCAACCTCAGATCACTGTCTGCTCAGGTGGCTCGGAGTTACACTGCAGGTCAATAGAGATGGAAATAATCAAATCCTGTCAACCTCGGATCACTGTCTGCTCAGGTGGCTCGGAGTTACACTGCAGGTCAATAGAGATGGAAATAATCAAATCCTGTCAACCTCGGATCACTGTCTGCTCAGGTGGCCCAGTGTTACACTGCAGGTAAACAGAGATGGAAATAATCAAATCTTGTATCCTTGACTACAGGAAGCAGCTCATTACCAGCTCGGAGCCTCAATCCTCTGCACTCACTGCAAGAAAGTTGTTAAAAATCACTCGTAACATTTCCTGTGTATTTAATTGTATAATAAGCTTTACTTTTACCACTTCTGGATTATATACAATAATATATAATATACTATAAACACATCAAGTCATAATGTTGATTCCTTGTAGTAACCTACTTTTTTCATGTACTTTCTTTACTTCCTTTATTCATTTTATTTGCACAATAGGTTTCATGCCTGCTCTCTAGTATATCCTCCTATATCTACCAGTCATTTTCTTCCTATTACTTTTCTATTTTCACAGTGTCTCATTGTGGCCTTTTGTATGGTGTTTTCTGTAGCCTTTTTTTGTTTGACCCAGCAAATAACAGTTGTGGGTTGTGAAAGTGTGCTTCACCTAAAAAGATACTTACTTTACAGGTGAATTAATAGACCGTCTGGTAATTGTGCAGTGTTCCACATTTTGCTTACCTAAAACATACTTACTTTACAGGTAAATTAGTAGACCTTCTGTTAATTGCGCAGTGTTCCACATCTTGCTTACCTAAAACATACTTACTTTACAGGTGAATTAATAGACTGTCTGGTAATTGCGCAGTGTTCCACATTTTGCTTACCTAAAACACACTTACTTTACAGGTGAATTAATAGACTCTCTGTTAATTGCGTAGTGTTCCACATTTTGCTGGATTTTTAAGGTATCAGACTGCTATTTCTATTACTGTTATGTTTAATGATTGCTCAAGTACTTCATCTCACTTTTAGGGCAGCCTTGTTTTGCCTGCTTGCACAATATATGGGTGGGGTTAGCATAAGGGATAAGGTCTTCACCTCACAGATACAAGGTTTGATACTAACCTCTGGTTATTGACTAGGCTTATAAATAGTCTGCAAACTGAGAGCTTAGCGTTTGGGAGATGACTTTGACATAATGGTCAAGGTATTTTTCTTTCAGATACAATGTACAGAATTTAAATCTCACCTTTGAGAAGCATGTCTAGACTGAAAAAGCCTCTCTGGGGTTATTAGCCGAATAATCACATATGAACTTATAGGTCTCACACAGACCTGTGACACAATAAACCTTTAACTTCTTCACCACTTGAAGTCATTTAGTAATCTAAGAAGTTCAGATGTCCAGCTATCTATCTGTTTGGTCATTCACACATTTGCAGAACTTTTCTCCCATGGTGAAGGTCACAGTGTTTGCAAGCGGAGAATAGTGTACCAGTACTTCATTTCCTATGCCTGGCAACAGAGTTATTGGGCAGAAAGAGCCACTATTATGAAAAGCACAATGGTGATACTTATGTATGATGTTGTTGTTCTCTCTGGATGATAGGTTTATAAGTTCATAGATTAGTACTAGTCTAATTGCCCTTGTGGGCCATTTTAAGCCTAGCCAAACCGTGCACCTTGTATTTGCAAGGTAAACACTTTAACCATTATGCCAACCTCCCACCATCATAGTAGCTATCCAAAAAGTTCTCACAAAACATTTGGGGACTCTTTACATTGCTTGATATTTGAATGCATACAATGGAGAATGAGCCTTATACATAATACTCTGGTAATAAATGACTAGGACACACTATGATCACTGTTCATAAACAATGTATGCAGTTGCATAGGACTGGTGCATGGTAGAAATCCCTCAACACTAAGCAATCCCTAGAAATGTCTGCAACTCCTCAAATCAGCCCAGGTAAGAAGTAGGTATGCAAATGAGGGGCAACAGTGATTCATAAAGGAAAGTACCACAGGATATACTATGCAGGGAAGGTGATTAAACAGTGCAGTATAGCTCCAGAGTATAAATTGGTAAACAGAACAGCATCACTTGATGGCTAATGATGCTACCTTCCTATGATACACTTATATTCATTTAGTCATATATATATATATATATATATATATATATATATATATATATATATATAAATAAAAACATTTGTAGTTAATGCTGATTTCTTATGATATATTGTGTATATGCTTTATGTGATAACTTTAACTTCTGTTTTGCTAGTGATTGTACTCACTCTCTTATTTTTTCTTTTTGCATAAAAATTGTAACTATGTAACTTTTCTCCCTGGGTCTCCCCTGAAAATGGGCTACTGGTCCAATCAGATACTACCTGATAATCAAATGTAAATAAATAAATGATGTATACTGATATATTGGACTTGATATTGCTGGGCAACATCATCAAATTGCATCATCTATAAATGGCCTGTAAATGTATAAAAACATAAACAGAATATGTGTTACAAAACACAAGCTCATATCCATTCCATGCATAGTAACACATGAAACCAACCAAACTAGGGAACAACCCCCCCCATAGTGACATAAGGGAGCAATGACACAACATCAGTTTGCAACCCTGCCAGTGGGCTGCAAATTATATATATATATATATATATATATATATATATATATATATACATAATGCATGTTGCAGAACACAAGCCACTATCCATTGTGTGCATAATAAAAAAAACAGTCACAAGAACTCTCAATGAGTAATCCAAGTAAGGCAAAAACAATAGGTAAAGCTGAAAATGCCAAAGGTTTCATCAGGTATGAATTAGCAGCACAATTACTAAAGATTTTATAAACTTGAACAACAGCACATGACATCAAGCAATTCATTCTTGTAAAATATATTTATGCTTGAACATTGCAAATACTTTGAATGTGACATCATAGAAGGCTACATACTGAGTTTTGCATACACATACCCTTTTTTATACTTTTTGCTTTTAATTTCTAAGCTGTATTTTAAATATGCTTTCGACCAATGACTACTTCTTTTATGTCACACGCTGTTGTTCAGGTTTATAAAACCTTTAGTGATTGTACTGCTAATCCATTCCTGATGACGCTATTGTGAAAGCTTGTTTTTAGCTTGCATTTTCTATACATAAACATCTCTTCTGCTTTAAATATGTTTTAATTTGATTAGTATCCTCTTCATTTCTAAGCGTCATATCCTATATGGTGGCTGATGTTTGGCATTTTCTGGTTAAACGTAGACAACCAAGTAGGCACTGCACCAATGGAGTTACATAAGGGAGTGCCCAGCATAACATGATTCCTTATTTGTAATATACAAATGACATTATTCACTGTAATGGCAAATGAGACCAGATTAATTATTTGTAACTCATGCTCTGGCATGACAACAGAGCAAAGAGAGAGAGAGAGCAATACGCTGATTTGCTTTGTTGTCCCATGGCTTACAACACATTGTGTACCCCCTATTATCCACCTTAACAAAAGTAACAGTGACTCCAGATAATCATTTTACCCTGCTACAAACCATAGGACATGTATGGTGGAGTGAGGCATAATTGGTTTGCTAGAATCTGTATGGGGTTGTTATTTATGGTATGCTTTCCCAGCAATACAGCATTTGATGCTGTAGAAGAAGGTGTATTTGTTGTGAATATGCAGACTAATAAATTAGCTGTTTAGTGGTGTGTCTGGTGTTTGCATCTACATCTTTAGATGGTCATTAATTAAGTGGATATCATAACCTGGACTATAACTGTGTGGGGTTAATTCATACCACAATAGCTGTGTTTATGTAAATAAACATTGTCTAGTTTGTGATTTCTGGGCAATCCTAAAATTGTTATTATCCATGCCACAGAAATAAAAATATCTGATGAGGGAGGGAAATATCTTGTTTGTATTTCTATGTATGGATCTGAGATGAGCCTGAATTATGCATCCAGCAGAAACAAGAGTGCTGCTTCTTTAAATTGCTTGATAAAAACTGTCTTTCGGCTTTTCCCAGTTAGGGGTCGCCACAGTGGAAATCCGGTCCACTAATGATTGGCAGTGAATTTTTATGGTGTTGAGTTGCCAGCCCAGCACCCAACCTTCAAGGAAGGCACACCCACGTACCTACCTCCATGTCTTTTAAAGGGAAGTCAACCGCAGAGAGGACATGCAGACTCTACATAGAAGGCTACCAGCTGAGAATTGAACCGGAGAGTCTCTTGCTGTGAGGCGACAATACTAACCACTGCACCACTGCGGCCCATATACTGTGGAAACACTAGCAGTTTCAGATATCAGGTCATGAGTTCCTACTTTACATAACCACACAAGCCATGTGGAATTAGTAGACAGATTGACAGCTGTTGGTAACCTGATCATCATTCCCATCATTTGCTTACAGGGTCCATCTGTATACTATCTGACTTTGCCCAGTTGTCAGAACTGAATATACGCACAAAGGCATATGAAAACTTTATACCACTATGTACAATCTTTTCATGAATACTATGGCCCATGTTTATTAAAATTCAGTAAAAGGCACCAGATAATAAGCTGAATTGTGTAGTTTAACCATATTGCTGTGCATTTGTTCTGCATGCAGAAAAAGGTGAAGGAAAGGACATATAATAATACAGACAAGTTACTGGATGTTCAATCATAATTTCCTACAGCACTTCTACAGGCACTATTTAGAACTCTTTATGAAGGATACTATAATTTTTTGCTGATGAAATACATGGTCTTGGTGTTTTTTGTCTAACAGTTATTTAAGATTATAGGAATATTTCAGTCAGACCAGAACACAAGTGCAAAGTACAGTATGTGAATTCCTTGCACATTTTATTAAACAAACAAAAGTAGAAACTCTGAATGTAGAGATGATAGGGGATACTTTGAATGGCTGGTTACAGTTAAAGACATCATATATGACAACCAGATAAACTTTTTACTAAAGCAAAATAACCAGTTACTACAAAAGGTGGAAGACCTAGAGTGTAGATCTAGATGAAACAACATTAGGCTCTGTGGAGCTCCAGAGAAAATGGAAGGAAATAACGATTCTCTTCCTAAATGATTGGCTTCCAAAAATACTAAACCTCCCTAAAGCTTTATCTTTCGGAATGGAGAGAGCCCACAGGCCCCTGTCATATACATCTGCATCAAAACATTCAACAGCTTTGAGATCCATCATTGTAAAATTCCTATCTACACAAGGCAAAGACAATACTAAGAGCTGCATGGTCAGGAAATCCAGTCCAAGATGGTGGGAAAAATATAAGATTTGATGATACTTTTCGATTAAACCCCTACCATGCGTCTTGGGACCCAGACTAGCATGTCTCAACCTGTTCCTTTCCCCAGGGCTTTGTGCTGAAAAACATATGTTTATTTATTTATTTATTTTCAGTTTTTAGGTGCGGTTCTCCTTTAAGATTTATCCTGCTACAACTGACTGTTGTCACAACCTAAGATGAGTCCACATATCTATGCAGCATCTAACCTCATCGCTGCAGTAAAATACATGAGATGCACCAACATAAATGGGCTGCAATTTGTATACGTGTCTAGCCATTTACACACACATGGTCTACAAACAGCTACTACCAATGGTATTTTTCATAATTCAAGTACCTGATGATAGGCATCCATGCTTATTTTATCTGGATCAAGGAAAGAGGAGGCGTAGAACACATATTCACAACACACACCCATTTTATCCGCACCACTGTAATAACACCGCATTACCTTTACTAACTTCGGGAATGGACACAAAGCAAAACACAAAGTGTATGCACTGTAGTTAACCAAAGCGTTGCGTATATTATACACCTACTAGTCAGTAATTACACAGCATGTCAGAAGATAATCCTGTCTTGTTAAAATCACAACCTACTAAGAGGGATTTACACTAAGAAAGCCCGATGATTAGGACAGTGAAATAAATGAAGTCTGGATCGTCAGTAAATGAATGCTTTACTTTCTTCACTAGGATTCTGTGAAACAGGTGTGTTTAAATAAAATACCTTCTATTATGAAGTGACTGGTCTTTATAGTTAAGAGATATTACTATAAGACACAAGTAGGAAGCAATTGGTAACAAAGCTGCTGGGCATTCATTGCAGTGAGCTATGAATCAAGACTGTGCTTCAAGCTGCTGAACTAATGCTGCTGTTTAGGAAGAGGGTGAACAATATTATCTAGTGAGCTGATGCAAAAGGTAATTTCCACACAAAATTACACACCTGGACGTCATTAGCGACTCTGTTGCTAAATCGCTATTTTCCATCAATCTCGATTCATAGTCTGTGGGTTAATATCTTTAGGTGCCCTCGTTCTGTACATCGATTTACTATATTTTATGAACATGTTCAACTTCAACAATATTCTTTGTGGACCTTCTTACAATGTGACGTGAAGTAATTTATTTTCATTCACAACAACATTAAATGACTATATTAATTTCCTTTCTTTTAAAGCCCTGGGGAAAGGGACTGGCGAGACACGTCAGTCCGGGTTCCAAGACGCGTGGTAGGGGTTTAATGGAAAAGTACCGATTTGACAAAGATTACACTTCCACTGTGATCACAAAGAGAAAAGCGTGTGCCCCACTTATTAAAGACTTAAAAAAAAACAACATTAAAGCCCAGATAATGTTTCCAGCCAGAATCAAAATTACCCTCTCGGATGGTCAAAAAATATTCAGTTCTCTTGAAGAAGCATCAGCCTTCGTGAGGAAAAACAACTTACTTGAGAAAGTAGAAGAAATTGACCTTTCTCTGCACAGTCTAAAAAGACAAGCTGCTAATGGTAAAATAACTACAGCTGACAAATCTAGTAAGAATCTTAAGGTGAAATAGTATAAAAACCATCACTCTCAAAACTTATTAACAAAGAATACATCTGAAACACAGGATACAAATGGAATCATAAGGTACAAACGTTCTACTTATTTAGTAAATATATATATATATATATATATATGTATACTTAAGCCTGCTTTCTTCTATATTACCTTTTTCTATTTCTCAATACTGCTCTCTTTTTTCTTACTTTCTTTTGTTTTTCATTCTTTTCCTTTTATTTTGCATAATAATATATACAGTTGCTAAGTACTTCAATATAAACAAACTTGTTTAAATATTTACTTAAAAATAAGCTGCAGTAATATAAACACCTTACAGCAAACATTTATTATGCAGGCTATGCATTACATCAATGGTAACATAATATTGCTACCCAGCACTTATTGATTCTTTTTTCTTCTCTCTTTCCTATCCATTCACACTGTTCTATTAATCTCACAGACACAGTCAGCAAATGACAATAGCCTTCAAACAACAGCTTCACACAGTATGCAAATGATTCACATTACTTCCATTTAAACTTGTTACAATTAACACACTATACCCATCATATAAAGTTATAATAAGATTTCTACACAAAGTATACATCTGCTGTGACCATACAAACATTCTACACAGACATTTGGCTCTATAAATTAATATGAGATAGATAGAAAGTTTTTATTTAATATATAAATAGTGCTAATTTTATATTAAATATATTAAAGCAAAGGGAAGTGGAAGGGGAGAGAGGGCCTTACAATGTATATATTTACTATTCAAAAAGAAGTATTTTAAGCATTTTACTGTATAATTTAATTAACTGTCTCTGCCTGTTTTTTTTTTTTTTTTGCTACGCGTGAGAGCCATGCAATCTTGAGCACAATCTACTTGTTTAAATTACCTTTGTGCTGTATTTTGCTGCCAAAAAATCAAAACGCTTTGAAAGAACTCTTACTGAAGCCTAGAACACTTCCTGCTTGTTTGTAAACTGATTACATCACTGTAACAGCAGGAAGAGACATGTAGCATGACCTTTGACCTCTCAGCATGCTCAGATGTTATCTGAGGAGAATAAGGAAGCTAATGCCACAGAATTGCATAGAACAAAAGGACTATTAAGAAATGAAAGGATTTGCTTTAAGTAAGTGCTAAATACTGCACATTGTTATATAAACATTTTTTAATGGTAAATGATATTTTGACTTTGTTAAAATGCATATTCAGTGTTTTAATTGCTTGTAGCAATGCAAATATTTAAACAAGCTTTTAACTGAAGTTCACAAACAAGTTTACAGAAAGGCTTTTATGTGATCATTTAATGAAAATATTTAGCATACAGAAAGAATTTTTTTATTTGTCTGTTTCTCTCCCTTTCTGTTTAGGATAATTATTGTGCTTTCCTCAGTTTAACTGACTTATTTATATCCCCAGTTTGATGAAAGTAAGATACGTATGCTTTTAAAAGACCAAGGTTCTTATTTAACTACAATCTGTAAAAAAAAGTACCAGCTCTCATAATTTTGCAGAGAGAGTTACTTACCAATTTCGAGATACCTGTTTTGATATCTAGCTTTAATAACTAAACTTTTTGAATATAGGTTATTCTAAGATACATATGCACAGGTCAGTAATCATGAACTTTGGTATACATTTGTAGTTCATATGCATTATTCTATCTGGGTATATATAGGTATAGCTCTATATGACTAACACACAACCACCCTTAAAATATGTACCTAGCTATGGGAACTCTTTCCCTTTTGTTGTGATAACCCTTGCACATGTATTGAGACGTGTTTATTGCTGACAGCAGTTTTGCAACCCATTACATTATGTTTGCATAACAGTATATAGGGGTCTGAGGCATTCATACCTACTTTGTCTGTGTATCTATAGCATTTACTGTTCAACTGTTGCATATTACTGTGTTGTCTGTGCCATTTATACATGCACATGTTTATAGTTGCCCCTAGCATAATATGTACAGAAGTCAGATATTAGTAATTTCTTAATTTGTTATTGCCAGGACTTGCAATACCTGTTCTTATTAATTTACAGAGAGAGTTACTTACTAGTTTTTGGATAGCTATTGTGCTCTCTAGTTTAAATCTTATTAGCTTTTACTTAAAATTGTTGATAGTTCCATGTTTTTTATTAACTCTATCTGGAAAACTTTTAGACTCATCACTAAACATAAGCTACCTAAAGGCATTACTATTTTCCTACTCCGGTAACAATACACTAGGTTTTTTGTTTTAAAATTACTCTCTGATTTGGTTGTACAAAGATAATTACTTCTAATATACATAATTATCACAAATAACGTATTAACTTTAATTTCACATACTTTGATATTTCACTACTCAAATCAGTAACAATTCTAAGGAGTAGCCTTTTATTTTTCTCACTTATTACATTCTTTACAGTTATAGTAATGGCAGTAGCACAGAACAGACGTAGATTACTGTTCTTAGGATGGAAGACGGTGGTTTTGAGGAACTTCTCATTAAACCAGGAATTAAATA
This sequence comes from Protopterus annectens, assembly GCF_019279795.1. Classification (NCBI taxonomy): domain Eukaryota; kingdom Metazoa; phylum Chordata; order Ceratodontiformes; family Protopteridae; genus Protopterus; species Protopterus annectens. Next base: position 1,485,673,679 of record NC_056732.1, read on the forward strand.
TTCCATGTTTAGACTTGTAAATAGTTGTAAATGTTTTATAGTTATACTCAGTATTCATGTTATGTTCATAACAGAATCTTTATTATCTAACACAATCTTTTGGAATGTTTTAATATAAATGTTTGTCCTTAAATGTAAATGGACTCAACAGTCCTATAAAAAGAGGAAGCTTAACCAAATATTTGAAAACTAAGAAAGTAGATATTGCATTCTTGGAAGAAACTCATAAAATAGAAGAAGATTTGAATAGGATGTCTTTTAATGGCTACTCTATACTTGCAGAATCTAATTTTTGGACCAAAAGAAGAGGCACCATGATGTTGTGGAGGAAAACATTACAAGTACCTAAAATAATCGATACATATTCAAACAAAATGGCATGTTCTGCTTAATTATTCTAGAAATAAATAAAAAAACTAATCACATTAGCCAATACTTATTGGATACTTAGTGTCTGTGCTGCAATAGCGAATAAATATCTTGACTTACTTGCAATCAAATCTAAGGGAGAAATAATATACGAAGGTGATTTTAACTGTTTTCTCTCCAGAAGTGACACTACTAAATGACATAAGTTTAAGATATCTGCACCTGCTAAAAGATTGAACAACTTCATCAATAATTCAAATATAAGAGATATTTATGAAAAAATAGAACCCAAATCCCTAAAATACACACATTACTCATACAGTTTCGGTACACAAACTACCATCGATAAGGTATTGGTTACAGATTATTTATTCTCCAAAATTCAGGAAGTTTTCATTACCTCCTGTCCAATGTCCGACCACAACGCTATTTTCTTTAAAATCCACATGAAATCTAGTCATCTAGTATATTGGCAAAGAATACTAGCATACATTGTTAAGATAACCGGGTTTAAGGAATGGTTACTGAAAGAAATCAAAATATTTCTAGACATAAATGACAATGATAGTACTTCTAAAGTTATTGTCTGGGATATGCTGAAATTGTACATTTTTGGTAAAATAAAAACCTGGTACCTAAACAAACAAAAGGAATGGGATAGTACACTATCGAGAATACAATCAAAAATTGATGAACTAAAAAGAAATCTAAATAATAAAGACATAAACACAAATACAGAACTGAAACAATTAAACCTTGATTACATGAAAATTCTTAATCACAAAGTGGCAATAAATTTAGAAAGAATCAAATTACAGTCTTACTCTGTTAACCCAAAAAACATGCATAGATTAGCTGTGAAATCAAAAAAACTTAACAAATGTTAAACATATAAGGGAAATTGTTGATGAAACTAAAAATAAAATTAAAATTGTAACAGATTTAGAAGATATTCTTGAGACTTTCAAAAAATATCACAAAATAATAAATAACACAAATCCAAATATTAATCACAATGTCCCAAAAGATAACTTCTTAAATGAGAACATAGGCAACAAACTATCAATAGAACAGAATACCAAACTTATCAAACCAATAAAATTAAATGAACTAAAAGAGAGGATTCCAAGCCTTAAAAACAATAAAGCCCCAGGATTAGATGGATTAATAGGAGAAATGTATAAAGTACTCACAGACAATACATTAAAGATACTTTTACAAGATTTTGAGAAATTCAGAAAAAAGACAAGCTCATTCCCTTCCTGGAAATATTCCATGATTTCCCCTATCCTAAAACAGGACAAAGACCCCAAAATAGTAGCTTCATATCATCCCATTTCACTATTAAATGTGGACTATAAAATCTTTACACCAATATTAGCTAACAGATTAAATCAACTGATGCCTAACATAATAGGTGATGATCAAACAGGCTTTATCCTAAATAGAAGAGTACAAGACAATGTTATCAGGCTCCTTTCCTTAGTAGATCATGCTAACAGGAAAAAAAGAACTATCAGTTATTAGCCTAGACTTAAACAAGGCTTTTGACTCTATAAATTGGTCCTATTTATTTAAAATCTTAGAAGAGTATAACTTCTTCCCTGACATTATTGATATAATTAACAGATTATATGTTAACTCAATATCATACATCAAAATTGGTGCCTTTTTATCAGGTCCGCTCAACATACTAAAAGGCACTAAACAAGGCTGCCCACTCTCTCCCTTATTATTTGGCCTATCAGTAGAACCTCTAGCTAACTTCATAAGAGCAAATTCTAATATAAGGGGATTTTCTGTTAGTCCAAGCTACATTTCTAAAATACATCTTTTTGCAGACAATGTCATGCTAACAATTAGAAATATAGATTCATCTATAGATCGTATAACAAAATCCCTGCAGGTTTCTGAAGAGGTTGCAGGCCTAAGCTTTAATCACACCAAAACAGAAACATTATTAATAAATAAAAAAGTAAACACTTTACTAAGAAAACACAACAATTTTAACTGGGCAAATGACACCATTAAGTGCTTAGGAATGTACATAAAGTCAAACTGGAATAATACTTTAAAAAAACAATTACAAATACCTATTATCCACAGTTAAGGAATTTTTAAATAGATGGAATAAAATGTATTTCACGATAGAAGAAAGATTGTCATTAATAAAAATGATCATATTACCCAAAATTTTGTCCTACTTCCAAACTTTAATTGCCTCCCCATCCAAAAAGTTAATGAAGCAACTGAATTTTATGTTAATAAATTTCCTGTGGTTTCCTCAAAAGCCAAGAATCAGCCATGCTTGGCACTATAGAAGCTGGAAATATGGGGGAATAGCATTCCTAAATTTAGAACTTTATGCGGAATCGACCATACTTAATGTGATGAGCCAATGGTTAAACTCCAAATATAGTTCTAATTGGAAAAATCTCCATGTAAGTATCTTATTATCTGACATAGACACAAATATTGACAATAATATGTTCTCAGAAAATAAAAAAAATATTCCTTGTTGTCAAAGAACATTTCTACAATACCAATAAGAATTAAAAAAGATAATAAACAAAAATCATATGACAAAAAGCTTAATATTTTTAATATTTCCCATAGCATATATGAAGACATGTATGGACTCTTTCAACGTATCTAAAATAAAAGTAATGGAAGAAAATGGCTTAGTTTTCTAGCATCAGTTTCTTTGCAATGATAATATCCAAGAACCATGTTCTCTTATGGCCAGGTATAACAGAAAGCACAACAACTGGTTGAACATACAAATATTTAGAGAATACCTAGTTAATGAATTCAAAATATGTCATATCACCAGCACAACACCTTACTTTCTCTTCTTTGTGAAATAAATACTTTGCACGTTAATAATATTCTATCATTGTCAAGTATATATAAATCTTTAAGAACCAATATGCAAATCCCATTGGACTCCTTATAGAATTTCACAGAGAGAATAAACAAATCCATTTTTTCAGATAGTGATAAAGAATTAGCACTTAAATCAATTAGTAGCACAACGTCACCCCCTTCTTGGAAAATCTTCACTTGGAAATACATCCATAGGAGCTTTATTACCCCTCATAAGATGGGCTTGATATCAAAATTAATCTTAATAAATGTTGGAGATGTGAGGAAATACTTTGTGCAGAGTGGGTACATGTTTCTTACATGTAAAAATAGTAACTCCATTCTGTATAGAGTTCAGAAATTTCATAAAAGCATTGTGGTCGGACAAGTGTGAAGTATCTGACTCGTTATTACAGTTCACTGCACCGATACCAACACATATCCCTAAAATACAGGTGCACCTTCTTTGGTCCTTGCTTGCAATTGCAAGAAAAATCATTACGTCAAATTGGAAGTGTAAAAAAATCCTATTATTTACAGATTTTTTACTATTAGCTAAACGTGCATGTAGTAGGGAGTTGCAAACTATTTCAGAAAGAACTACTAAGATAACACATAAGAAATTAACTTGGTTGAAGCTTGAAAAACTATTAGATAAAATGTAATCACAACAATGACATTATATCTGTTATGGGCATTGTAAATAGTTATTGTTCCATGTTATGATGTTTTTAGGAGATATATTGTGCATATTTATATATCATTTTCTTGTATTATTTTATTTCATGAAAATCAATAAAAAATGTTTAAAAAAAAAGACATTATATAAATGTAAGAATAACAGTCTGTGACTGTTTAGGCACATTACTACAATTCAAGGTTAAAGAACACTGTTGGATGAAAAGAAAAGGCAATTTGGGGATACATAGTTGGGAACGTATGTGTCAGACTGCCACAGTTGAAAATCGCAGTCACTGAGGAGTGGAGTCAGATTCAAAGGGTCTCTTGGAGAAGCAATACCCTAAACAGCACTAAGAGCTCAGTAGTAGGAATATTTTTCTCAAAGGAAGAACAGACAACTACACTGACTCAAGTCTAGGCTTGCCAGATCCAGATGATCTCCTCATCATTTTGTACATCTTTCAACAGATATCAGCCCCTTTACTAGCTTCTGTAGATACAGACGGTATTCAACATGTAGACCTGCTGCCAGTGTCTCTCTTCCCTTTAAAAACCAAACTGTATTGTGTAATTAGTGCTTGCTAGTTTTATTTCCTGCAGAGCTTCATGCTTCTACAAAATATCTCAAATTAAAGGTTGCAGAATATTTGTTCCTGTACTATTTCAGATAAACTGGGGGTTTAAAATAGGATATTTTTATATATGCACCTAACAGCCAGTACACCTTCATCCTTTTTTGAAATTGTGGGGAAAAATAATATCTCAGAGAAGGAACAAAATGTCTATCATTCTATTCCTTCATGGTATATCCCAGAAGATTACACATTTCCATACACTTTTGTAGGAAATACAGTCAGCATAAGCTGAGCAAAATATCTGATTGCTGTCAAACAGCTGCATTCATAAATGATTGCAGTTTCAGACTACCCACAACATAAATGATTGCAGTTTCAGACTGCCCACAACATAAATAATTGCAGTTTCAGACTGCCCACAACATAAATGATTGCAGCTTCAGACAGGCTAGGATTGCCCACAACATCTTATATGCATGATTAAGCTTTTGGAGCATTTATTTATTTATTTATTTAGCATTTGTTGAGCAGAAAAGTATGACTAGGGCAGAGCCTATTTTCACTGGAAGCCTGGGGAGAAACACTAAAAATGCATGTCTTTGGAATGTGGGAGGAAACCGGAGTACCCAGAGGAAACCAAAGTAAATGCAGGGAAGACATGCAGACTCCACACAGAAGACATCCTAGTCAAGATCCGGAGAACTTCTTGCTGTGAGGTGCCAATGTTAATCGCTGCACCACTGAGCTGCCCTCATAGAGCTTTATGTTACACAAGATGCAGAGATGACGCATATAATTTATTCATATTTTGCATGGCTTCTCAGGAAAGTGCCAGAATGGGATGGAGGCAAGTGACCATTTGACAGGGAAACTGGAAAAAAAGGAGCTCATCAAACTTACAGAGTACAAGGCATAAACTCCATATATATTCCTGGATCATCAGGAACATGGCAGAAATCCTTGTAGAACTCTATAACTAGTTAATCAACAGTGGCATGGCTCTAATGGACTGGCATGATACCAACGTGGTACCAATTTACAACAAAAACACAAAAACGGAATCAGAAAACTAAAGAACCATTAGCCCCATCTCAAAAGCTTTGAAAGTAATGCAAACAATATTAAAATAAAGGCTAACTGACTTTCTAGATTCAAACAAACTAATAAATAAAAACTAATACAAGTTTAAGGTAGAGATCACATCAATCCAATGTGATCCACTTCAATAAATATGTTGCTCTGGACTTAAATGTATCGTGGTGAATATCATAAACGTAGAATTAGGTAAAGCCTTTGATTCACTTTCATTAAAAAAATGGTCAGCTGAATGGACTGTTTGTGCAGGAAGACAGTAAATTTGTGATAGTAATGATGGCATGGACAGATGCAAAAGGGTGGTGGTGAGTAAAACGCTGATAAAGAAGACAGTGCCTAATAGGGGTCACTCCTCAGTTAAGCTTTCTTTGTGAGCTTTGTCACAGATATCTTGAGAGGCATTGAAAATGCAGTCAGTCTGTTTATAGATTATATTAACATTGATGAGCAGAGTAAAATGATGGATAAAGATTACATAGACATATAAGAGTAGTAGATGGAAACTAGGACTCAGTGCAAGTAAATGGTGGGCACTTCAACAGTTCCAGACTGAATTACCTTCTGGGCAGCGTCATACTGTGCAGCATAAGGCAGGTCAGATGCCTCAATGTGGCAGTGACCACCAGACACAAAATGGCAAAGGCAACAGCCAAACCAGACAGATGCTTGAGCTCATCATAAGGAAAGCAGACTATGAAGAAGGCCTTTGTTCTCACCCTGAAGTTCAATTGATAGGTCACAGCTGCAGTATGAGTACTGTTATTGGTGTCCATAAAGAGAGAGAGAGAATGATATTAATCCGGAGGAAAAGGTCCTGATGAAGGACACTGTGATGAGGAGGCTCGGAAAAATGTAGAAATAGACACTAGAAAAGGTAAACGTTTTTGCACTGGAATAAAGATGGAAGAAAGATTACATGACATAGGCCAGTTAAAGAACATTTAGAGGGCATAAATTAAAAAAAAAGAAAGGCATAGTGGGTTAAGAGGATGCTGTTACAAAATTCAAGGCACAAACTTGAGTCTTCACATTAAGATGTACTTCTTTTCAGAAAGAGCAGTTGATAAGTAGAACAGGATATTAAGAATAATGTTGGACTTTAAGATCACATATGCATTCAGAAGTGCCTCAGATAGGTAAATAAATATATAAATAGACAGGAGAGGAAAGGAAAATCTATTAAGATTGAGTGAACCAAAATAGATTGACTAGATGGATACATGTCTTTTTTTGCTCTAACCATTATGTTAGATTATGCTGTTATGTTATTTTATGATATGCTGTGTTTGTATTTGTCAGCTGCTTTGAAATAGATGCAATAGTGCATGAATGGGTGGAGTATGATGACATCTAACTTAGTGGCTTTGAAATGAATAGATGAAAATTTAGGGTATTTTATATTGCGTAGAATGATGGTCAAGGGCATAGACTGACTAGAAACATTGGTTGTTAAATACAATCAAGGTTTATTGGCATAAGATCTATATTCAAAAAGAAGTACAGAGCAAAGTTAAAAACATATGTATATATATATATATATATATATATATATATATATATATAAATATATATATACAGATGTAGTAATGCGAATTCTACAAAAATTATTTAATCGTCTTATTCTGTTACATCCATGTAGAGATATAAACATTGGCTCTAGGTGATTTGTCTCATTAGCTAATGCTGATGTGATATCCCAACCGCATGCAACATGGAAAAAAGGCTTAATAATAATGACGACATATAGTTTATATAACACCTCCGCAATATTTCACAAAGTATTGCAGTTGTTTTCCTAAGCAATCATATGGCATACTATATAAAATATTTCAGCTAAGCTGGGGGGGGGTGGCAGGCATGTTTAATCCATTTACGATGGTAGATGCAAATTATCTGTTAAAAAATAGCTTTTTGTTGCAAGTTGAAGAAAAACCTTAAGACATTTGTATGCTTTATGTTAAGAAAGCCTGACAAGAGAATCGGTCGGTGTACTGAGAAAAAGTATTACGTGAGACAGAAGTAGTTTTGCATTTTAATGGATAAATTATACCTCAGACAAGCATTATTGGATAGCAGAATTCATATGTATCAACGATAAATATAGTGGTTGTTAATTGTTTCAGCTCAACGATCCACTCAAGGCAGTGGAAGAATAATAATCACATTTTAAGTTAATAACTTGTTTGGAGCATGTCACTGAAATTTTAAAATTATATTTTTTACACATTTTAATTGCTGATTATAAAGTTTGGCAAATACTGATTTTTGTGTTGTATTATACTAGTTATTGTACACAGAAGAGTTCTGATGTATGGTGACCATATCTGCACATTTTGTCAAATTTTAATTTCTTTAAGGGAGAGGAGTGATTTTTGTGCAGAGTTAAATATTAAAAGCAGGCACAGTCCATTAACTTCAAACCAACAAAATTCTTACAATACAAAGTACACACAGAATATACTGAAATATGTCCAAAAATAGACACTTCCAATTTAGAATAACAACATATGATATTTATAAAGTTCATTATGTCACTGGCCACCATAGCATAAGGACGTTTACGCAGAAATATAGCATTTTCATTTAGCTTAACAAGGAAGTTTATTGCTTGTGGCAGTTACTTAAAAATATCATTTCATTCTCTAGAATTTGCATGCAGCTTTATGTCCACCTTTTTCTGCAGTGTAACACAGACTTGCAAAATCAAACTGTGGAATTACGCAAATCATGGCATAAAGAATGAATCTGAAGATGAAAACATGTTACTTGACATATAGGTTGTATTTTCTGTGAACCATGATAGTGTACATGTGTTAATGAACAGAGGTTTGCAGATGTGCACTTCAGAAGAATATTGCATAGCTGTATCAAACTGCTTATTTAACTTTGTGAAAAATCAAGGATCAAAGTACAGACTATCACAAAAATTTATAACAACCATACTACTGTGATTTTGTAAGCAATAGAATGATGTAAAGTAACCCTAGTTTTATATCACAGTTAATAGTAAGGAAAGAAGATATAAGACATGTGTAGTTTGTCTAGTTGTATTAATAAATTACTATGTGGTAGGGAGCTGAACTCAATTAATTATTTCTATATGACAAATAATGTGCTAGAGTAAAAACCATACAAAGAAAGAGGAATAAATGTACATTTCTGGCAGGGGAGGCTCATGGTACTGGAGTGCTGGGCTGCAGCCCCCCCCCCAATTTCCTCATTAAGAAAGAAAAAGTTTAATTAGTATTTTTTTTACACATTAGTAGCACTTTGAGCTGCCAGCTAGTGTAGAAATCCAAGAAGTGATGTGATGAGGAACTCAGAGTAGTGCGACTGGGAAGACTGCAGGCATCAGCAAAGATGCCCAGAAGTCATTGTGGTTTAAACTACAGGAAATTGGAGGCCAACAGGACTGTTAAGTCAGCAGCCTGTCATATAATCTGAGTACATGACATGGCTGCTGATTAGTCCAGTTAATCTCGTGTTCTCTTCCCGCACTTTAACTAGACATAGTTAATTTGCGAAGGAGAGCGCAAGAGATGGAGGAAAGCCATCATTCGGATCAATCAAACTTTAAGGTAAGAGAAGCCAAGGAAGGCTATTTATAAGTTAACCCCCCCCCAAAAAAAAATAACAATAATTAATTAAGTTTTTAGTTTTTTTTCTGTCAGGGCCAGACAGATACTTTCTGCATTTTTTTCCTGACAAGGGTCAATAAGATAGTAGTGATCTTTGTGTTTTGGGGGCTGTTGATGACTTTCTTTTTTTAATATAATATCCAGGCAAGGTTAACCAGATGCAGACTATTGACACTTTTCTTTTTTTAATATAATACACTTGCAGGGTCAACCAGACACTAGTAGTCTGTGTGTCTGGGGGGCTATTGATGACTTTCTTTTTAATATAATATCCTGGCAGTGTGTTTTGGAGGCTGTTGATGGATTTTTAATACAATATCCTGGCAGGGTCACATCAACAATATACTAAGGAGGCAACATGTTTTGGAGGCTGTTGATGGATTTTTTTAATACAATATCCTTGCAGGGTCAACCAGATACTAAGGAGATGGTGTATTTTGGAGACTGTTTGTGGATATTTTTTAATATAATATCTTGGTTGGGTTAACCAGATACTACGGAGGCAATGTTGTTTGGGGGATGTTGATGGATTTTTTTTTAATATAATATACTGGCAGGGTGAACTACATGCTAAGAAGGCAGTGTGTTTTGGAGACTGTCTGTGGATTATTTTTATATAATATCCTGGTAGGGTTAACCAGAGGCAGAGTGCCTTGGAGGCTGCTTGGCTGTGGATTTCTTTTTTTCTAATAAAATATCCTGGCAAAGGTCAAACAGATACTAGGCACACAGTGTGTTTTGGGGGCTGCTTGTGGATGAAATATTTTTTGTTAACCTAATATATTTCTCAGGGTCAATCAAGATAGATTAGGATGGTGGGTGGATGTTTTGTTGTTGAAACTCTGGCCTTGCATGATGAAAGTGTGTATAGGTGAACTGAAGTAAGATCACCCGCAAGCTTTAGACTACGTGATGTGAAAGAATGTAACCATTGTTTTTTCTCTTCATTATTTTAAACCTTGTAGGCTCAAAACAGATACTATGGTTAGGCAATTGGACTGGGGGCTATGTGTAGTATATGTGAATGAAATAAAATGGTAATCATGATCAGTGTTGTTCCCACTATAACATAGCTGCACCCCATGAAGTTAACTCTACCTCTTTCTCATTGGCCCCATCCCATTCAGGTGTCTCCTGCTATCCCCCTTTGATTTGAAGTTACCAGCTGCCACTGATTTCTGGGTTTCTAAAAACTGGGATATTGGTATGACATCTGTAGCAGGGTGACAAATGTATTAAATAGAGATTAGAATATGGACTGCAGCTATAACCTGCCTTAGGACTACTAAAGCTTTTGATACAATATCAGACTAAGACGGTCAGAAAAAAAATTGACAGCCTGTGAATAGGGTACAAAAAAGGATAAAATGCTGTCTGGCTAACAAGATACAGCAAATGTTAAGCATGACTACTGTGTGTGTTTTAAATAGCTGCATATGTGACTAAGATGAATGATAAGCATGCACATTATGTCTAGTTACCCACAATTCATATGCTTACCATTCACAAATGTTTTCTGATATGGCATACTATAACAACCCTTCTTCGATCCCTGTGTATCATTTCCTTTGCAAGTCTTTTGAATATTCGCACTGTCCTTAAAGTTATATCAGATTTGGTCACCTCTGCCTTTGTAACCCTCAAACCGTTTTTTTTTTTGTTTGTTTTTTTACTGAACACTGGACACACCAGCAGAAATTAAAATCTGTCTCTGTTGTTGGGTGGTGATTTAAACTACTCTCATTAACACTGCCAGTCTCTTACCTTTCATTCAACTCTACATATACAATAGACTTGCTAAAATGGTGGATATATCTAGGATCATAGGTTCATACTAGGTTAATGACTACCAGGGTCTTTACAAGCCTAGCCATGCAACCTAACCCAGTTTTGTCCAAGAGTTCCTTGGACACCTTTTTGGTGGGATATGTTAATAAAGAGGTAGCTAAGGCTTATGTCTGAGGGTATGTTAGCTGGGGATTAATTTGTTTACTATTGACCTCTGTCCATCAGACACATGGAGCCAGGCTGGGGATGAATCTTCAATTTTCCATCCAAAGATCAAGGTTTCTTTTGAACAGGTTCAGGTATGAACTCTGCTTCACATAGATGGGGAGCTTATTGTGTAGTATAGGGATCCTTCAAGTCATGTATTGGTCACTCAAGCAGGTCTTGTTTACATTGCAGAAAAAGTTCAGGTCCTTGGATATAGTGTTTCTGATGTTGTTTGCCTTGTGGATGTGCAAGAGATCTATCAGAGCTGGATCTGGGGATGCCTTATATGCTAGGCACAGCTTGCATCTCAGTAACCTGTAGGAGACTGAGTACTGAGATACAATATTAAGGCAATCTATGTAGGACAGGGTGTTCATACCTGGATTCTCCTGGTGAGGGACCTTCGAGAGCATTCCAGTCATTGCAAGTGTCTGGCTAGGAACATGCCAAAGGGGACATTGTACTCAATGACAGGTATGATAAGGACTGAGTAGAGTGGTACTATTACTTCTATGGATCTGGATGCCATACCCTTGCTTATGAGTTGGGTGACATAAAATGATTTTATTACTATCTTGGCTATATGTGCTGGTCAAAAGCCAGATTACTGTGTACATATGTCCCCAGATCCCTAACTATTGAGTAAACTCTTGGGGTGTTTTATTGATGAAGTAATTTGCTTGGGTGGATGCTGTCATAAAAAGGGACACCATAATGTATTTCTTTACTTTGAGTTTTAACCTGTGGTTTTCACACTAGTCATTTGTTTGTGTTAGATCATCTTGCAAAATGTTGGTGGTTGGTGTCATGGGGGAATCTATGATAACTCCCAATTTACATTCATCTGTGAACTTGGTGAGCCACAAGCCCTTGACAATAACCTTGACTTCTGAGAAGTAGAAGCCAAACAGGAGTGGGCCCAAAACAGAGTCATGGAGTAATCCGCTGGTGACTGGTCTCTTGGGGAAGGTAGTCTCACCGATCCTGAATTCCTGGGTCCTATCTGAGAGCCAGCTGGCAATCCAGTGAGGTATGTAGGAATTTATGCCTAATTCTGAGAGTTTGTCAACAATAAGTGAGTGGGGTATTCTACTGAACACCTTCGTCAGGTCAAGGTAGGCAGTATGCACCATTTCCCCCTCATACTTAGCCATGGTAACCCTCTCAAAGGGTTAAGTAGACAAGACCTTCACTTAAAGCCATGCTGGGATGGGTGCAGTGATGTAGGCTGCTGATGTCCATGTTGACAATTTCCATGCTAATTTGTTCCATTGCTTTGCATATTCATTTGTCAGACTGATGGGTCTGTAGTTCCTGAGGTCAGATGATGGTCATAGGATCATAGGATTATAGGATCATAGGAAGTTACTAGGTTAATGGCCTGGAGGCCCTTACAGGCCTAGCCAAGAATTTAGCCCATGTTCTGACAAGTCAGCACCTAATGCCACTGTCCAGTAGGGACAGAGGTGGAATCCCAGGGGTGTATTTTCTGTTCCCCATCTAGTTATCCAGGTTGCGCTTAAAAAGAGATAATGCAGTACTCTGTTTGATGTGGCGATGGAGTCTATTCCACAGAAGGGGAGTCTCTGGGACACAAATCTGTCCTGCCAACAAGTCCTATTGATGTCAGAGACCAGGTTGAGGTTGCACATGTGGGTTACCTGAGTGGCGCTTGACTTGTGGATATGCAGCAGTCCCATCCAGGCGAGGTCTGAGATTGCTTTGTATGCCAGACAGAAGTCACCTCTGAGGAGTCTCAATGAGACTGAGTAGAGGGACTGAGCTTTTAGACTATCTGTGTAGGGTAGATGTTTGAGGCTTTGGATTCTCTTGGTGAGGAACCTCTGTGGTCTCTCCAGCTGCTGCATGAGCTTTGTAAGGTACATGCTGAAAGTGGCATTGTACTCAATAATGGATCTTATAAGGGAAGAATGCAGGGATGTTATGACCTCCTTGTTCCTGGATGAGCTACCCTTCCTAATGAGGTGGGCCATGTAGAAAGCTTTCCATATAATGGAGGCAATATCACTTTCACTCGGCACTCAGGCACTACAGTGGTTTGAGTCCTACTTAGAAAACAGACAGCAAGCTGTCCTCTGGGAAAATAACCTTTCCACTCATTTTCCTATTACTCTTGGGGTTCCTCAAGGCTCTAGGGACCTCTCCTTTTCTCTATATTAATTAATAATCTAAATATAAATATTCCTCAAGCCACCCTTATTCAATATGCAGATGACTCTACACTAGTGTGTACTGCCACTTTGTCAGCTGAGCTCCAAACCATTACCTAAACTGTATTTAACTCAGTTGAAAATGGTTCCTACAATGTTGCCTGAACTACAATATGAACTGGCACCTCACCTAAGTGTCATGTTTAATCATAGCCTCGGTTCAGGTTTCATGCCCACTGAATGGCGCAGAGCTACAGTTATCCCACTCCACAAGGGGGATCCCCTTTGGATCCCGGAAACTACCATCCCATCAGTCTTACGAGCCTTATCTGCAAGGCCATGGAGCGTATTATCATGGAACTTATAAACAAAGACATTGGCAACCTTCAAACACTGGACCCCACCCAGTTTGGGTTCGTGAAGGGCCGATCTTGTCTCCTGAACCTGATTGACTTCTTTGAATCAGTCTCCAGAGCCATGGACAAGGGTAAGGTGGTCCACACAGCCTATCTACACCTTGCCAAGGCCTTTGACACCATCCCCCACTCTGGAATCATAGATTAACTTACTAAGCTGGGCATTAATCCCTACGTCACCCAATGGGTTGCTAACTGGCTTACTGATAGAACCCACAGTGTAAAAGTAGCCGACTCCAAATCCAGCTCCAGACAAGTGACAAGTGGAGTACCTCAGGGTTCAGTCCTGGGACCGCTCTTGTTTGGCATCTACTTCTCTGAAGTACAGGCCAACACTAAGGGAATATGGCTAACAAAGTTTGCAGATGACTGCAAACTGGGAGCCATTATTGAATCCCCAAATGATGTGGATACTCTACAAAAGGGCCTTACAGAAACAGATGCTTGGTGCCCGAGCCATGAGCTCAAGCTCAATGCCAGGAAATGTATAGTTATCCCCTTTAGGAAAAACATGTATCTGTGAATTACCATATAGGTGGCAGTACACTAAACACCGAAAGTGTGATAAGAGACTTAGGGACACAGGTGGACAGTGGTCTCACTTTCGATAACCACATTGCCACAGCAGTCAGGAAATCCTTCTATGTGGCACATCTCATCACTAAGGGCTTTTCATCCAGAGAAAAGGAGGTTATTTTTCCACTGTACTCATCCCTCATTAGACCCATTATAGAATACAATGCCTTGTTTGGTATGTACCTCTCAAGACATCTGCAACAACTGGAAAGGCTGCAGAAATACCTCACTAAAAGAATCACAGGCCTAAAGCAGATGCCCTACACTGACCGCCTTAAAAAACTCCAGCTATACTCTGTCACATATCGTCTACTCAGAGGCGATCTCTGCTTAACATACAAGGCCATGTCAAACCCAGAGCAGTTGGACATGCTACACTTAAAGAAATCCCAATCCCTCAGAGACACACACTCCAGGGATCTAAACCTTGTCATCACAATAAACAAAACATGCTGGAGGGATAGGTTCCTGACCCAGAGACTCCCTAGACTCTGGAATAGATTGCCCATACATGTCAAGCAGAGTGCCTCTTTGGCCCTCTTCAAAAGGAACCTTGATGATTGGATGGGAGAAAGGAAATTCACCCTGGGGATCATGTCAGTCACCCTGCTAGACAGGGGTCCAGGGAAGAAATAGCCAGGAAATTGTTATGGCTAGGCTTGTATAGGCCCTAAGGCTGATAGCCTAGTGCCAATCTATGAACATATGAACTAAATGCCAAAAAAACAAAATTATTGCGATTTACTCCAACACTAAAGTCTCCCCAATTGATCTCACAGTTAAGTCTGACAATGGTACTGTCATTGCTCCTAACCCAACCACCAAACTCTTAGGTGTAACAATTGATCACAACCTTAACTTTGACTCACACATTAAAACAATTATTAAAGCAGTTAGCAGAAAACTTGGCTCCCTCTACAGGATAAAATCATTCCTTACCCCTGAAGCCAGTACCACCATTACCACACCCACCTGATTTCTACCCTCCTCTATGCCTCTCCCATTTATACTAATCTTTCCAAACGTAACCTCGATAAACTGGCAACCTCCTATAACAACATTGCCAGACTTGCCACTGGCTCCCCATTTAGAACTCACCATTGTCTAAATCTGAAACAGCTATGATGGTTAGAACTGCATAACCAGCTACAATTTCAACAACTTACTATCACCCATAAGATTCTGTATCATCCCAACAATACTCCTATTCTCAGTAGCCTAATCTCTCCCTATAGAAATCTTACTACCCTTCGCTCAGCAGATAAATTATTAGTAACCATCCAGAAATCCTATAACAAAGCAGGAGACTCTCTTTTCTCTAACTCTTTGGGGAAGATCTGGAATAGGCTTCCCAGCAACCTAGCATCACTTTCATCATTACCACTCTTCAAAAAGCAACTAAAATGACTCCTTAAAACACAGTGGCTATGCCCATGTATTAACCCAGATTAACACTAACGGACAGTATTACTGTTTTTCCACCCTTCCACAGCCCCCTAGTGGGATTAGTAATCCTCCTGTACTCTGACTTCTAGTCTTCTCTTTTCTGGGATCTACCCATGAGGTATGTACGTTGGAACCTTACCTCTGCTCTGGGCACATGTATTTCAGCTTTGTATGTATGCCAACTTTTTTAATTGCGTATATAATTATGAACAATCTTTATAATTAGTTTGAACCTTTCTTTCTTTCCTAGTCTTCTACATGTCAAATGTCAAACCCTATACTATAGTTATATGCTTCTAGAACTACTGTATTGTTAAACCATGTACACATGTTTGTTTTTTGATGTTACTTTCTACAATGTTAACCTCCAGCAATAATGTATTTAATGTTTTTATTTTTATTTTTTTACTCCTGTGACATTAGCTTAATTGGAGCTTATCTCCCCGGGCCTCTACTGGAAATGGACATGTATCCAGTTAGACTAGCCCGGTCAACAAATGTAAAATAAAATAAAATAAAATAAAATAAATAAATAAATAAATAATGGAGGCAATATGGTGGACAAAAGTCAGGTCGTTATCAACCTGAGTTCTCAGGTCCCTCTTGACTGATTGTGTGCTAAAAACCTTGTTATTAATGTGATAATTTGTGAGGACATCACTCTCCTCAAAGGGGAACATGATTCATTTTTTGGCATTCTGATTGAGGCCATGTTTCTGAAAGCAGTCATTTGTTTGGGTGAGACCCTCTTGGATGATGTCCAGATCACTAGGGGAATTGATGACAGCACCCAGCTTGCAGTCATCTGCAAACTTGGTCAGCCATAGCCCACTGGTTTTGGCCTGCACCTCAGAAAAGTATATCCCAAAGAACAGAGGTCCCAAGACCGATCCCTGGATTACACCACTTGTTACAGGTCTGCTGCTTGAGGTGGCTTCCCCTATTTTGACTAGGTGGGTTCTATCAGTGAGCCCGTTTGCTACCCATCTAGTAACATACAGATTGATGCCTAGTTGAGAGATTTTATCTATTATATCCAAGTGGGGAATAGTATCTTACCCTCATCCATGGCTTTGGTGACTGTCTCAAAAAAGTCAACCAAATTTAACAGGCAAAACCTCCCCTTGACGAAACCAAACTGTGTGGGATCAAATATTTGGAGGCTGCCAATGTCCTTGTTTATGAGGTCCATGATAATCCATTCCATGGCCTTGTAGATCAGGCTAGTAAAGCTGATGGGCCTATAATTTCCTGGATTGGTGGATGCTCCACCTTTGTTCAAAGAGATGACAGTGGCTGTCCTCCACTCGGCTGGGACAAAGCCGGTACTTTGGTTGAATAGGGTGCATAACAGTGCTCCAAGTTCCTGCCTAAGTTCATGTAGGATACATCCTGGGATGTTATCGGGTCCCATGGAGGCTGTATTTTTTGCCTTTGTGAGGGCAGTGATGACTTTCTCCCTACAGATAATGGGAGGAGGGGCTGGTGCTGCGGAAGTCCTGATTTACTGATGGGGGGGCAGAGGGCTGGAGTTTTTGCTGAACCTGTCTGCCAGCAGGTTGGCTGTATCTACGGCATTTGTGCATGTGGTGTCCTTGACCACCAGTTCTGAGCAGATCTGAGTGCTTTCTTTGAGATTGTAGACATGTGAAGAAGGTCTTATGTTCAGGCTAAGGAAAGATTGCTTCTAATTAGGCATCTGTTCCTCCTTGGTCCTGGACAGCAATTTTTCCTTTTATTATAGACTTTATTTATTGCAGATGTCCACCAGACAAGTTTATTCTTTCTTGAGAAGGATGATTTTGTCCTGTTGGGTATTCCTGATTCCAATAGTGATAGAAGAGGAAAAAATAAGGTAATAATGGCAGATCTGTAGTACTAAGGGGCTAGTGGAAAGGAAGGAGGATTGCCCTGACATGTATTCATGTTCCTCCTGAAACTGATACAATGGAGCTTAAGAAAATTTTGGCAAAATAATCAGCTTTCAGCAGGTACTATTACTTGCAGGTGGGGGCTATAATTTGATTTGCAACAGTGAGTACGTATCTGAGGTTCTAGAAAGGAAAATATAACAAAAGAACCTTGATTGTTGAAGAAATTGATGAAAATATTTGGCATGGATGATGTGAATTCAGTAGTAGTTCAGAGAGAATTTACATATTATTCCCCAAGATACAAAAACTGGGCTAGGCTAGACAGAACATGTGCAGTTAATTGAATCTTTTGATACAAATCCAATTAACTATTTCAGATGATGTGCCAATAACTAAAATAGAAATGCAGGGTAATGAAATAAAAAATGAGACATTAGAATAAGAACAATTTAATGAAGGTAGTGGAAATTATTTGGGCATTAGTAGAAAATATAGAAATTTCTTCCGAAAATATAGATCAAAGTGGAGTTTAAAAAGAGGATGGAAATAAAAGAAAAAGACATATGGTTAAAAAGTAACAAGTATTGTAGAACAGAGGGATTTCATAAAACAAGAAGCAGCGCAATTGCAGAGTGCTAAAGAGAAATGAAGGGACTGCCTCAATAACATGCACGAGTTTAGAAAGATTGCTGTGAGCATCTGTTTTTTTTTTTTTTTTGATAATAATTCCAGAGTGCAAAAATGTTTAGCACAATGGCTCAGGCAAGAGAAAGTAGAAAGGGTTGTTGCCAAGTTTTGGGACCCTATAACCAGGAAAATAACCAGAGATCCTGTAGAGATATTAGAAATATTTCTGAAATGTTATGAAAATCTGTATAAAGCAAGTACATATGCCAAAGTTAGTGGTAGATGAGGCTCAATTACTAACAACTAGGATAGAAGGAGATAAGATAAAAATGGTGATAAATAACCAAATCTACAGAAAGTCCCCAGGAGTAGATGGTATTCCTGAGGAAGTTTGGAAGCTTGGAGGGAAGAAAGTGATAAAGATCTGGAAGTCTTTGTTAAACAGTATTTTAAAAGGAAGAGAAGTACCAACATCCTGGAAGAAAGCAGTGGTGGCTGTTAATACCTAAAGAGGGAAAAGACCCATCAGATCCAGCTTCATATAGTTCCAGTTTGATTCCAAACCCAATTATAAACTGGTTTATGTTTATAATGGCTAAAAGAATGGCAAAGGTGATGCCAAAATTGGTAGATATAGATCAATGTAGTTTTGGAGAGGGGAGGCAAACATTTGACAACATTAATGAAATGATGATCTTGAGGGAAGCAGAATGTAAGAAAATACCACTGTTGTTGATGGAACTTGATGCAGAAAAAACATTCAACAGTGTAAAATGGGATTTTATGAGTAGGGCAATGTAAGCATTTGCATTCCCTTATAAAATTATAAGGCTAATTAGTAGGAGACATGAGAGATTGAAGGCAAAAATTAAAGTTGTGAGGGTTTCTATGTTATAAGCTCTGTTTGGGTAGAGGAACCGGGCAGAGATTTTCCCTTTGTTATTTGCGTTATATTTAGAACCATTTGCAAAGGAAATAGGGGACTCAAAAATTCAAGGATATAATTGGTATGGCAGTCAAGAAAAGTTGGTTTTATTTGCAGACGCTATCATTTTATACCTGATAAAACCAGAAAAGGGCATTTCAGTGTTGTAGAACTGAGATAGTTTCTACTCTTTTTGGGATACAAAACTAATGAAGATAAAGCAAAGGCAATAGCTGTAAACTATGTACCCACACAAGAATTGCTTTAGCAATATTCATATTTACGGGGACATAATGAAATGTATTTAAGAGTATGGATTAAAAATTATTCTCTTATGGCAGTTAAGGATATGTTGGAAGAAACTAAACAAAAGATAATACAAAAACTGAAAAACTGGAAGCTCTGTTTTATGGATATGGATAGCAAGATACAAGCAGTTAAAATGTTTTTAGTCCCTTTAGTTTTATACACAGGTCAGACATATTTTTATCAACCAGAAGAGAAGTTGTGGATAGCAATTAATAGAGAGTTGAATGATTTTATCTGGCAGGGAGAGAGGGCAAGAGTGATGTGGGATAAGCTGATCTTTCCAATAGAACAAGGTGGTTTGGGATTACTTGATCTGAAGGGGTGTTTCTGAGCTACACGGTTAAGGCTACTATACATAGCAAAAGCAGAAAGCTATAAATCAATGTAGAAAGGGATGGTGATGAAACAAAGGGAAGGTTCAAAAAACAAGGAGAGCCTGGGATTTTGTATTAAATCCTTAAGGAAAATAGCAATAATTATAGAAAAGGCTGTAAGGGGATGGATAGAGTTTTAGCCAATAGCCAAAAGTCCGGAGGGGGGGGGGTAAGTGTAGACCATCCTTGTCAAAGCAAAATGCTCTGTTAACCATGTCCTCCCATGCTGATATATATTAAACTCCCCTGGGTGACAACAGAAACTAAGCCAGTTATTAAAATCAATAATTTTCTGTTCATACTGTGGCATCATCTTTGGTGAAGGTAGAATGCTGCTCAATGCAAGGCACATACCTGTCTGTGACACATATGCAGAGAAATCCATAATATGTCTTTTCATATAGTCCAGTGAGGTTCAACTCAGGTCATTTTCAACCATATGAACTATGATAAAATCATATTAGTACCTGTAGTGCAGTGACCTGAGTGCATGCATGATATTGCAGATCCTAGCTCCAGATAGGCAAATAACTGTTATCTTCTCATTATCCAGCCTCGTGAGAGGAGTATCTGTGTATTGTACAACAGAATCCCTTAGGAGAAGAGTACTAGGTAAAGTCCTTACTTGCCTAATGGGCTTTATTCCTGGGAGATCATTGATTGTAGGTCTATGTGTTAGGTGTTGCTTTTGGTGTCTGTTTTAGTGATTGCTGAGAGTAAATATTGCAGTTTGATGGCTTAGGAGGTCTTTTAGGTTTGCAGAGGTTTCTTTCAAGAAGAACAATGTGTGTGGTGAGCAGAATGTGTGAAGGATGTAGTGTGTGTTTTTTGAGAATTTTATTTGTGAGATTTTTCCTCCAAGGAAGTCATGTATGTACAGCTCTTGCATACTATGTTAGTTTCTTTAAGGATTAAAAGGTTGTCTGAGTACATGAGACAATTGCAACATTGTCTAAGGATGTTCATATCTACCAACCTGGACCCAGAGACATTAGGAAATTGCAAAGCCATGCTGTCAGGACCCTTATTAGGGTTGGGCTATTATGGTTTAGGGTCTTGGTTTTACAAGGGTTACCTGAGTGGTATGTAGGGTGAAGGCTAGATGTTAGATAATGCAATTATCTTAGTTCTGTATGCCACTGTCTAGTTGCCCTAATCTTAGCTCCACACAAAGCCTTTCTGTGTTACTGGCTAAAGTTGTAAGTATTAGCTTTATAGACTTGCTACTATACAGGGTACTGCTAACCAGCACTGTGTGGTGAAAACCTCCAAGAAAATGTGCCGAATTTATAGCAGAAAAAAATAACTCTTGTGCCCTCTGCCAGTGAACAACTACACCTCCCTGGAATGCCCTCCAACTCAGAGTGGTTAGGAGAGTACCTTCTGCCACAAGATGGATGATCCTGGCACTCCTTAATGTAAAAGCACAGCAAAAGTAGCTCTCAAGTACAGATTACCATCCAACTAAGTGCCTAAAAAGCTCTCTGGCTGATGAAACAATGTCACTTCAGGCCTCTCTGTCCATTTTTCAGCGTGGACTGACCAAGCTACTTTACTACTGCTATTAGAATACCATTCCCAATCTTCTTAATGTAAAACACCCACTTTGGTTAGCCAAAAGTGAAAAGGGACCAACTAGCTACACACAAAGTGATTGTCACTTTAAACTCCCTTGTGTGTTTCCCACCTCAGACAAATCAGGCTTCCTTTCTACTCCCACTAGAATTGCAGTCACAACCTTCTTAATGTAAAAACATATTTTAAATACACAAAAGTGAAACAGTATTAGAAGCAAATAAAATAACTAGCTACAACAAGTAATTCTCACTTTAAGCCTTCCTGTGCATTTTCCAACTCGGACTGGCTAGGCTCCTTTACTGCTGCTATTAGAATAGCAGTCTGAGTCTTCTTAATGTAAAAACACACTTTGGCTAGCCAACCTTGCTTTTAACTTCTAGAAGCTTTAATTGTACCCTATGTCACAATTTTCTATCTGATTTTGCTTCAAGATGGGTAAATATAGAGCATACTTAATTGGAACCACACAGATAAATGCCTCCATTTACTCTCCTTTTGTAACATCTATGGAAGTAGTAGCTTCTTTATAAGCCATATTTACTTAAATGTTGAGAAACATCATTCTGTTCTGATTAATCAGAACCAAAATAAGACAACAGTTAGATTTCAGAAATATTCCTGGCAAATTTAATTTCAAAAAATGGTTCAGGAGAAAGTAAGGTCTGACATGGTTATGCAAAAGGACACCATGTTTGTCTGGTCATTTCTAATATGACTTGTCTGATAGGAGATCAGTAGATCCTTCACTTCTCAATGAGTTATCCATGTCCTGTGCCTCATGCCACTTCTACAGAATGGCAAAGTCATTATAGTTCATTGTTCTTTATATGTACCCGTGGATATTTCATAGGGAATTCTACATATATCCTATAGTCAGTCAGAGCCTTCCCTGCTAGATTGTATAACACTGACAGAGGACAATACTTCCCTGCATATGACTGTAGGACTGAGGAAACCATTCCTCCTGGATCACCCTAATGTCAGTGCTTAAATAAAACATTGAAATCAGCTCTGGGTAGCATATAAATCACTTCCTCCATCTTTGACTGGGTAACTGTACTTTTGATAAAAACACTGTCACAACCAATCAGATGTTGGTACCTGATCAACAGTCAAGGCTTGTAAACTTATTACATTAGCGAGTTAGAACCCAGCCTAGTGCGGAAACACTTTGCGATAGTTTAAGGCAGTGCTAAGGCTCTGCTTGAATTCTCTATGCTAATTTAATGTGTAGTCAGCCTAGGGCTAAAGGACAGTACTTAATGATTTTTTCATTTTTCTTTTTTCTGTTAACTAATGTCTAATTTAATGGTGCTCTGCAGTGTTTATTTAAGTGTTTTTCTCTGCCTGAAATGGTTTTAAGATTACCTGTTAGCTACTTATTCTCAACTCAAACCCCTTACTCATAAAACAGACTGGGGTATAGCATTAGAATTGGAATTACAGAGTGGAAGAGCTTGCAACTACTGTAACATATTGCCTGCCTTGCATTGTTTATTAACTGTATTTGTTACCCACTACTAATACCTTTATACCACCCTCCCTCATTATACACCATCTTACATTGTTTATTAACTGTATTTGCTACACACTACTAATACTTCTACACCATCCTCCCTCATTATACACCCTCTTTCATTGGGTATCCCTAGGTCTCTATCTACCTACCAAAATATACTTGCAAGAAGTCCTTCTCTTCTGATTATTCCTCAACTACACCTACCTCCATACCTGTAACTTCCATACTTCCAAATAACCTAACTTTGTGTGTGTCTCCTCTCATTTTACAGTATATCACTCCAGATGCTCCCTCTCTGCCTCTAAACTGAAAGGAACACCTCCTGCAAATCCTCTGATATTTCCCTTGATTTTTGCCTGCCAGCCTGAGCCTTTCGGACTACTGTGAGGACTCCCCAACACCATAATTTGTTGAATGTATGTAGACCTAAATCTAGTATTGTAACTGCCTATTAATCACTTAAATGTACTTGTCTGCCTCCCTGTGTGAGTGATTCAGCAGCCTACCGCAGACCGACATCTACTTTCCCCCCTCCATGTCTTCTATGTCCACGAAGCTTTCATAGTATCCTAGAATTTTTTTTATCAAAGTGCACCATTAATGAAACCTGCTCCTCTTTCCTGCCTGCTATCTTCCTAGTTAACACTAGGTGGCAGCGCCTTCCATCCTAACCCAGTAAAACCCTATTCCCACCTTGGCTTCATTTATTTTGTAACTGACTGTATATCTCAATATCCTAGTTAACACTCTCCAAACACTGGAAATAACCCCCCACCCCTCAAAGCACACACTAGGTGTACTAAAGCATCTACAATTACCTTTGTAAATTATTTCTCCCTTTATTTTTCTCACAATAACAACCTGTTTAACTTACCTTCAAAACGGCAGTTGCTGATACTTTTTCCTGCTGATTTTCTCCTTTTGCTCTATCCCGCTCCATTCACCCTACGGGCTCACTCCACTCCCCTACCCTACTCCCAAATCCTACCCACCCCTGCTGCACCTATATTTATACTTCTACAAACCACACCCCCTCATCACCTGCACCACTCACACTCACCAACTACCTAACTCCTCCCACTTCCATAACCACATTAATCTCACACATCCCCACCCTCTCTCATGCATACATCATACCTCACACACCCATACTACAATACTTACCATTCCACAACAAACTCTACTACTATCTACCCTTCTGGTATCTCTAACCTATATTACCCAACTTAGCCTCCACATTAACTCATACCTACCTCTAACCACTCACACCACTACCTCAGACCCCTCAAATACATCCCACTCATATTCACAGATCTCCCCAGAACTCTACTCCTACAACCCATCCAATCTTTTCAAACCCTCCTTACTCCATACACCACCATCTCCTCACCCTATTCTAACAACTCTCTCAAAGAAAAGCCTTTCCCAACAATACCATACTACTATTTACCCTCTCCTTCTCCTCAGACATCTCCTCCAACATATCTCACTCTCTCTCTCAGGTGACATCCACCCTAACCCAGGCCCAACCCCCACCTATACCCACCCTAACCCAAGTACCAATCCACAAAAACACAAGGCTATCTGCCTCATGACCCTAAATGCACAAAGCCTGCATAATAAAATCCCCAACCTACATGCCTGGCTCTCTTACAATCAGCCAGACATAACCGCAGTATCTGAGACCTGGCTCAAACCCTCCATCAAAGATAATGAAATCCTCCCGCCAGGCTACCATATCATTCACAATGATAGGCCTCACAGAAAAGTCAGAGGCGTAGCAATAATCTGCCCCTCCACTCTCACTTTTACCCCAGCCACCAACCCCATCCCAAATTTTTCCAATGCAGAAATGACTGTGGGCTTTTTAAAACTTAATAACTACAAATCCATCTGCATCTGCTCCATCTACATACCACCTGGAGACAATACCAAAACTCTAGAAGACATCTTTTCTTGGTTTAGCTCAAACATCATAAATGAAACCTACATTCTTGGTGATGTAAATATTAACTGGTCCTCCTTCCTCAGAGACACCCCAACTCACTCTATCAACCTCTACAACTTTACCCAACTAATCGACCTCCCTACCAGGCCAAACAAAGATGGTTCCTCTGGTACCATCTTAGAATGGATACTAACAACACACCCCAACCATATCTCCAAATCTGGTATAATACCTGACTCCCTAGGCAACCACTTACCAGCCTTTACAGACCGCCTACCCTCCCACATTGAAAAACAACACATATTCAAGCAATACCAAAACCTATCTTCTTTCAACCCCAAAATCTTCTCTGAATGCCTCAAGGTTACTGATTGGTCTCCACTGAAAAGCCTTCCACTAGATAATGCTGTCACATATTTTAACCAAACTTTCCTTACCTTACTTGATAAACTAGCCCCTTTACAAACCAAACATATCAAAATGAATTCCTGCCCCTGGCTATCCCAAGAAACTAAACTTATAATGAATCAAAGAAACAAAAAGTGGAAACTGTACCAAAAACAAAAAAACCCAGCACCTTCCAAGAATATAAACATCTTCGTAACCTGGCCAAACAATTAATAAGAAAAGATCGCAAAAACTACTACAGCAATCTGCAATACAAACACTCAAACAATCCAAAGAAATTCTAGACATCCATCTCCTCAATACTCAACCCTGGTAATAATTCCAACCCCTGCCCCAATCCTAACCTTTCAAGTCTAGAAATAGGCACTAACTTCAACACATTTTTCATAGACTGCATAGCTACATTATCCTCCACTTTCTCCAATCCACCCACCAACACTAACCCTTCACCCTGCCCCTCAAACCCCCTCTCTCAACCCCCCTCCTCCACCCCTGTTCTCCCTTAAACCTGCCTCCACCAATACTATAAAAAGACTACTTCAAAAACTAAAACCATGCCGCAATGCCCCTGACAACCTTCCAGCAAATTTTCTTCAAATATCTGCCGAATCTATAGCCTATCCCATTTCCATCCTTATAAATATATCCATTCAGGAATCTTATGTACCAACCATCTGGCGTCAGGCATTCATAATTCCTCTCCACATAGGCAGTAAGAACACAGACACAACCAACTTCAGACCCATAGCTATACTCTCTCCCCTCTCTAAAATTCTACAGAAAACCATCCACTCGCAGCTCATGCCCTACCTAATCCAGCACAAACTCCTCTCTCCCACCCAGCATGGCTTACGCCCTGGCCACAGCACCATGACAGCCCTCTTTTCCTTCCTTGAAACAGTCAACCTAGCACGTGAAAGCAGCAAATACGTATCTTCTCTATTTCTTGACCTCGCAAAGGCATTCAACACAATCTCCCATTCCTTTCTCCTGTCCCAGCTCTCACAGCTGGATCTATCTCCCTCAACCCTTGACTGGTTCACCAGCTACCTTTCCATGTGCCAACAGGCTGTACAATGAAAAGAATCAACCTCCCCTTTCTTACCTACACCCACAGTAGTTCCCCAAGGATCAGTACTTGGCCCCCTCCTCTTCAACTTATTCATTAACAACTTCCACCTCTCTATCCCTGAAGCCTCAATCATCCAATACGCAGATGACTCCACTATCATCTGCTCAGCCTCCTCCCCCTCCAAACTTCTACTCTATACCCAAACAGCTTTCTCCAAAACTGAAACATGGATGCAATCTCATCACCCGGCCCTAAATGCCAACAAAACAAAACTTATGATATTCACTCCCACCAAAACCTCCAAGTTCCACAAGGCCCAATTTTCCATCAAAAGTCACAATAACACCCCTCTAGAAATAGTTCCTAGTACCAAGCTACTTGGAATTTCCATCGATGAAAACCTAAAATTTGACTCCCACATCCTCTCAACAATCAAAAAAACCCACCATAAAATCGGTCTCTCTACAGACATAACTGCTACCTTACTTCATCCTATCGGCATACCCTTGCATCTACCTTCCTTCTCCTCTCTCTCTTGTATGGTGCTCCCCTATTCTCCAACCTACAACTTGACCTTCTTTCTAAACTCGAATCCTGTTACAACAAAATCTGCAAATTTGCAACCAATTCTACGAACTCTTCCCATCACTGTCACTCCCTACACACCCTAAACTCGCTAGAACTCTACAACCACCTAAAGTACCTACAACTTACAACAGCCCACAAACTCATCTTTAAACCAACAGAATGCCCCTCTCTGGCTAAATCTCTAACACCCTATACACCTACCCGCACCCTGAGATCCAAAGACCAAAACCTCCTACATATATACAAACCCATCCACCCTCCTGGCAAACTATTACTATCCCACACCGTAGTCAAGCTATGGAACAGTCTCCCACACAGGTACGTAATCTACCTAACCAGAACAACTTCAAATCCATGCTTCTCTCCCATCTCTCCTCCAAATGGGAATGTCCTTCACATGCTCTCACCTAAAAAACACCCACACTACTAACTCCACACCTAAAATCATCACTTCTTTACCATCTTTAACAAACCTCATAGATCTTGCTCAGAACATCTTTCCAAAAATCTTTTGCATACATGCCTCTGGCCTACCTTACTCATATTCTCAAACTGAAAAGCTCTAATTGCAAATCAGAGTGTATATATTACTTGTAAAACTGTTACTCCTGTACAGCCTAATATTGACTCATGCTACTCACTTTATCTATTATAAAATTTGGCAAGTCTCTGTAATTCTGCCTTTGTAAACTTACAGCTGTTTGAACTGTTTGAACTTACATCATATAATGATGCATATTCTGTATACTTAGATATACTATAATGATGTACACATGATTTTGTTTATATTGTATATACTTTATATATGTACTGAAGCTTTTTTCCTCAGGTCTCCACTGAAAATGGGCCACTAGCCCAGCTGGACTAACCCGGTTAACAACCAATAAATAAATAAATAAATAAATAAATAAATAAATGTAGCATGGCTTTCTTATTCAGAGGAAGCTAGACATCTCCCCTAGCAAACTTTAATTCTGAAAGTTGATACATTTCCTGTATGAACAGGATACTCAAAATATTTTATTATTCTCTAAAGAGCTATTGTCCAGTCAACATCTATTCTGCTTTTAGTTTATATTTTTGTTATCTTACCCTTGAAGATGTGCTTGTATTTATTATTTAATTCATTCAGCCTTTTGATAATTAGTATGTTTGCTGGGCTGAGGACAGTCTTTAGCAATGAAATATGCTTGATGGAAGGATACATAGAAAGGAATTTGCAAGGAATTATACATAGTACACTAGATAAGAATATAATAAAATTCCTATCAAGAGCAGTAGGCAATAGATCATTAAATTAAAACAGAACTGCACGAAGCATCGGAAACCATCCATCTGCAACTAACAGTGGACAAAACTGCCTTTCAGTTTGTAGCCTGCTACAGAACACCCTCCCTATTACAGGAACCCCACTTGGCATTCCTGAGAACACTGGAGAATATGAAGGTCTCTCCAAACACTATGTTATTGGGTGACTTCAACTACCCAAACATTGACTGGGAAAACTACTCAAGCCCAAACACCCTCGCCCAATGGTTCCTTGAATTTATAAACTCTAATTCAATGGAACAATTGGTCACCACTCCCACAAGAGGGAACAACATATTGGACCTGGTCATCACCAACATGGGGACTCTATGTTCCACACCAGAGGTAAACCCCTCATTGGTAAGATCAGACCATAAACAAATTTTCCTGGACATCCATAACCCATTCCCCACCCCCAGCCAAGGAAATCACTGTAAAGAATTTCTCAAAAGCCAACTTTGCACTTCTCAAGACTGAGGTGGAATCCTTCAAAGCCCCTGGGCCAGAGGATAATACAGCCCAATCCACAGAATCCTTTACAAATGCATTCTATGAGCACCTGCAGGAATGCATGGATCATGCTATCCCAAATAAAACCAAGACTCACTCCTCCAAAAACAGGAGACTGGTCTGGTGGACCCTGGCCATAAATAAGCTATACAACAGAAGGAGGAAGCTACTACATGACAGAGCAAAATCCCAAAAAGGGAAGGCATCTCTGATCAGTATTAGCAAGAAACTTCGATCCCTCATAAAATCATCAAAGGCCAGTTTCGAAAGAAAAATTGCACTAGACAATAAAGATAATCACAAGGCCTTCTTTAGTTATGTCAGGAACATGGGCAGAAACTCCCAGATATGCTCTGAATTGTTGCATAACGGTGCAAAATATACCAAACCTACAGATATAGCCAACATCCTGGCAGACAGATTCAGCGCAAACTTCTCCCCCCTTCCCCCCCAAAGGAGCAAATGCCTATCCCAACTGAATGTAACCTCCCTGACATCACAGATGCACAGGTGAAAACTGCCCTCTCCAAATCAAAAAACACAGCATCTATGGGACCGGACAGTGTCCCAGGCTGTGTCTTACATGAGCTCCAAGAAGAACTGAACCCTCATATTAAGTCACTGTTCAAACTTAGCCTTACTACAAGATATGTACCCAAAGAATGGCTTACAGCTACAGTGGTCCCACTCCACAAAGGTGGTGCCACAACGGACCCCAGAAACTATCGCTCCATAAGCCTGACTAGTCTGGTCTGTAAAGCTATGGAGCGTATTATCATGGAACTCATAAACAAAGACATTGGGAGCCTCCAGACACTGGACCCTACCCAATTCAGCTTTGTTAAGGGCAGATCTTGCCTCTTAAACCTAGTTGATTTCTTTGAAACAGTTACCAAAGCCATAGATGAGGGCAAGGTTGTCCACATAGCCTACCTGGACCTTGCAAAAGCCTTCGACACAATACCCCACTCGGGCATCATAAATAAGCTTACCAGCTTAAATATCAACCCCTATATCACAAGATGGGTTTCAAACTGGCTCAGAGATAGAACCCACATGGTCAGAATCACAGGTGCCATGACGAATCCAAACCAGTTACAAGTGGTGTCCCACAGGGCTCAGTTCTGGGACCTCTCTTGTTCGGTATATACTTCTCTGAAGTTCAGGCTAACACGGGGGGATTATGGCTGACAAAGTTCGCAGATGACTGCAAACTGGGGGTCATAATCGAATCTCCAGCTGACACAAGCATCCTCCAAAAGGGTCTCACAGAGATGGATGCTTGGTGCCAGAGCCACGGTCTCAAGCTAAATGCTAAAAAGTGCATAGTCATCCCCTTTGGGAAAAACAAGGTGCCCACAAATTACCACATAGGTGGTAATCCATTAAGTACGGAAGAAGTAATTAGAGATTTGGGGACCAACGTAGATAGTAATCTCTCCTTTGATAATCACATTGCCAAAGTGGTTAGAAAGACCTTCTATATAGCTCACCTTATCATGAAAGGGTTCGCATCTAGATCAAGAGAAGTCATTGTGCCCCTCTATTCATCACTCATCAGGCCTATAATTGAATACAATGCCCCTTTTGAGCTGTACCTTACCCGACACCTGCAGCAACTGGAGAGACCCCAAAAGTATCTCACCAAGAGGATCATGGGCTACAAACAGATGTCCTATGCAGCTCGACTAAAGAAACTCCAGCGCTACTCAGTTGCTTACCGCCTACTCAGAGGCGATCTATGCCTGACATACAAAGCCATGTCAAACCCAGAATTAATGGACATGCTCCACCTCAGAAAATCCAAGTCCCTTAGAGCTACACGCTCCAGGGACTTAAACCTCAGCACAAAAATAAATAGGACATGCTGGAGGGACAGATTCATTTCCCAGAGGCTCCCCTCACTCTGGAATAGAATCCCAATTCATGTTAGACATAGCCCCTCGCTGACCCTCTTCAAGCGAAATCTGGACACGTGGATGGGAAATCACAAATTCACCCCTGGGATCTCTTCTGTGTCCCTGCTAGACAGAGGCACAGTAAACTAATCTTAAAAGGGTACCTTCTGTGACCTACTTTACAGAGGCACAGTAGACTAATCTAATAGAGTGGTGGAAGCCAAATACACTCTGACTAGGCTTATAAATGCCCTAGGGCAGATAGCCTAGTATCTACCTATGAACCCATGAACCTATGAACTCTGCAATTAATGCCATAGTAGCCCATTTGTAATACCTAGGTTCAGTAAATTTTCTGTATGAAATTTGATTAACTTATTAGGATTACTGGAACTTCTTCAAGAAGATAAGGCTGTCTAGTAGTTAATTACTCTGGATTAGCAAATTTATAATAAATGCAGCATCAATGTAAACTATTAGGGAGAAGTTGTGGTAATCTATGATGAAGGGATAACTTGTGATATCATAATCAATGTCAAAAGCAATGTTATTGTTTTTTAAGATGATCAGAAACAATAAAGTTGAAGATAGCCAGACTATGAACAATTGGTATGTTGATTAAGATGTGTTCCAAAGGGCAGATGCTATTTACAGAAGTACTGTTCAGTAAAAGAAGTGTATTATCTTGTATTGAGTGTACCAGCTGCAGTGGAATGCAGGTAGTAGTGAAGACTTCAAAGATTAAGGTTTTGTGCTTGGGGAACACAGCAGTTGGAGTATAGTAGCTTGAGGATGAAGGTCATGAGTAGTAGAGTGGTTGTGTCTCTGTTGTACCTACAGATTTCAAAAGTACAATGTTCTTACATGAAATGAAAAAGGCCAAATGTTCAGCATATTCAAATTTTGGAATTAAGCATTTTGCCTCCCTGTTCCTGATGGTATCTCTTAAATTTCTTTACTGTCCTAGCCACTGCTCTCTTTCCAACTCATGTCCTCATTTTTAACATCTTTATTGTAAGAAAGAGATAACTGCAAGAAAGATGGAGAAAGTCATATGTACAAGAGATATGGCAAGGAATAGGGTCTCAGGTATTCAGATAGTATATTAAACACTACAGACATGGTTAAAAATTTCCTTCCACCTCAGTACATAGATAATTAAAATGCAAGCAGCACTTGTCAGGTATTTTGCTACAGAAACTTATGAGCTGCTAGCAAGCTATACCTATACCTAAAGTATTGAGTCTGAGTCCTTTAATTATGTGTAAACTGTGTGTAGGGGCAATTTGCTTAACAATAACGAGCTCCCAGGTTATTCCTGAAAAGAAAGTCTTGCCTCTAGTAGGATTAGCTGCTTAACAAATAAAATGAAATACATTTTAATATGTCAAAATCAGAACATAACCACCTACAGCTGGCTATACCACCATAACTCAGTCATCCGGACTTATTATGTTAGTGGCTTTCAACTAAGATCTTCTACCCACATCCATTTCAATAGATGTCTCAAAAATGACCTTCATTTTTCTTTTATGCACAAGTTAAATTCTGTTTCTAAGGAATTCAAAGCAATAAATGAGCAAGGTATACACACAGACTCCAGAAGCTGATGGAAATACAAAGTGGAATGCCAGTTTTTGACCCTATTCTAATCAGGCAATCATTACAAAACACCCATATTTAGTCTTTGTCTGGTCTGTTGAATGTTAGAGGCAAAATATGTCACTGCATATGTACTCATAATGTCTGTTAAAATTTCAGTCATGCAAGTAAATTTAGGTGCCTCTTAATTTCTTGTCAGGCTTTATACTTACAGATAATCATCAGAGAAAGTATTAAGGCAGCACTGAAACCCTCCCAGGATTCGAACCATCACATTAACAGCTTGAGTGAGAAATACATTAAATGCCATCTCCTTTTTGTAAAGGTCCTTCAGAATATATAAGCCTTTGGAAGGGAGGGGTAGCATTCCTTCATCTTTCATATAGAAGCCATGTAATTCTAAGCTTAAGCTTCTGAATGTGGCATCTGTAAAACTTTGTAGTCCTTTTTGGGAAATGGCAGTGAAAGTAGTGAACACAGTAATAAGACTAACATTTCATTTAACTGAAGAGAGTTATGCTGTATCACACAAAACTCATATCCTGTATCTTCAAGCTTAGTATCTAAAGCGTCCTGCCACCAAAGCATATGTTTCATGTACCCAGAGCCTGTATCCTCATATCTCCAGCACTTCCTGGTTACACTGGGTAATGGGTACACATGTATGAGTGTCTCTGGAATGCGAATGAGTGCACAGCAGGTTTTCTCCAAATGTTTGCCATACTGGTGTACCGTCACCATGACTCAGACAGTCTTTCTTCAGTTTGTACTCGCTTTATTAAATATTTGTTCATTGTTGTCCTAAACTCTGGTGTTATAGCACCAAAATAATTATACAAAGGCAGATACAACTTCATTTGAAAATACTTTGTTTTTTGCCTGGATATTTTTAAAATTGCAAGTACACCTGAAACATGGATCATAAATTGTTCCCAGAGAATTTCTCAGCTGAACTTCTATGTAAATATCATCTTCTCCTAATCTAATATCTCCCTATATTAAGATTTCAAACTGATAATTTTAAAAGATAATGCATTCATTCCCAGGTTTTACATTTCTTTCTATACTTTGTCTTTTCTTCCTTTTCACTTTACTGACACATTCCCTTATTATAGGTTCGTAGTTCATAGGTGTGTACTAGGTCCTGGAGCCTTTACCAGCCTAGCCCATAGGATTACCCTGGCATCATGCCACCCGACCTTAGTTCCCAGTGCCTCTGTTGAGTAGAGCACTGGAGTGATCCCCGGGGTGAATGTTCTATTTCCCATCCACTTATCAAGGTTTCTCTTGAAGACGGCCATTGAGGTGCTCTGTTTGACATGTATGGGAAGTCTGTTCCACAGCATGGACAGTCTCTGGGTTATAAACCTGTTCCTCCAGCATGTTCTGTTGATTGTGGTAATGACGTTGAGGTCTCTGGAGTGTGTGCTGCACAAGGATTCGGATTTCATTAGATGTAGCATTTCTAACAGAGCTGTCTCCTCTGACCAGGGTCTATATCTTCTTCAGTATTTTGAGTCAAAACCCCATATTAGTTATTTCAGCTCTTGTGTAAAGAAAGATAAAGCCCTGACTATGGCCCAAGTAATTTGAATTTGATTAGAGACTTGGGCACATCAAGGGGTTGTCATGTGAATATGAGTATGCCTATCCTGGAGAATATGGCTGAGTGGAACCGGCCATGGACTGCTAGCATCACTTGGAGGAGGGATTTCAAAGTAAATGTCCAGCCTGTGGGAAGATATTAGAGTCACCAAACCACACTGCTTCATGGTAGCCTTCAGTATGGGTGTGCTGCAGAATGCACTCACATGGGGAAGGTGGTGTGGACCTCAAAAGTGGCGTGCACATTTGCTCACCCTGGGGTGAGGTTAGGACCATTACAAATGCCCTCACTGTCAGGATGCCACTGAGGACACAACACACTCTCATGGCTGCCTGAGCGGTGGCTGACTCCAGATAGCTCTCACCCTGATAATTGGTGAAATTCAAAGTGTCAAGGAACAAATGGGCTGTGTCTGATTGGGATGTGGCTTTATCATTGGCATGCATGAGAACAAAAATAGTACAGAAGAAACGTCATCCTTTTTAACAGTCTAAAACATCAGTAATTGCTCCATTCTTCACCTTACCTCATCTTATTTTTCTGAGAGGGCATTTTCCTGTTCACTTATGCGATCATATGTACACGCAACTCAAAAATGTGATTTTTAGTTTTATGTATCCTTTCTTTATATTTTTGTATGTACCTTTAGTACATTGATTCTTAAAATGCTCAACCTCCCCATATTAAACAGCAATTTAATTTAGTTAAGATAATATATGAAGCAGTCCAGCTCTGTGGTATATAGGGATAAAGCCTTGACTAAAACTCAAATAATCCAAGTTTGATTATCAGCAGGAAAAGTCAGGTAGGAGTGGGTGGAAGTGAGTAGCTGATGCAGACTGTCCCGGGTCTATATTATCTTGATGAAATGGCATAACAGCGAATGCCGTTTCAGTGACAAATAAACAGTGAACTGCAAATAACGTGAAAGCTGAGGTCAGCGATTTTTTTCCTATGGAAAAAATCGCTTGCCCATCGCCATGACATTGCCCTTTACCCCACTGTAGTATGATCTCAGAGTTGGTATATTTAGTTAGGGGGGTGTGTGTGTTGGGGACAAATTCCCCCACTTTGAAATGTTTTAAGTGGTGTGTTGTGTCTTGTTGGTCTATTGATTTTTTTCCCTAGGAAAAAAATTGGTGACCTGGGCTTTCACTGTATTTGCAGTTTGCTGTTTATTTGTCGCCGAAATGGCATTCGTTGTTATGCTGTTTTGACAAAATAATATAGACCCAACTGTCCCATCTTAGTAGAACTGAAGTGAATGTTTGTTCACAGATGGCTTTGTTTGCATGATCCATTGACTGCCGAACTGACTGGATATGGGTTAAGTGATACCATTTCAGTGATAGCGACTCTCATAGGGCATGTATGGAAGTACGGATATGGTAGATGGACAGTTTGGGATGCCCCTGCAGAGACAGGTATCCCTATATCTGCCTTAAGAGAATGGGATTAGGGCCACATCAGAAATCACCCTTATGGCTGCCTATGTTAGGATTGTTCCACAGATTTCTATCATCTGGTGATGGGAATGAGTGGACAAGACAACAGTGGCCATTCCGTTCAACAGTTGGCAGACATGGAGGCATGAAAATAATAGAGCAAAAATCATGTATAATGCATGTACTGCTCCCAAACATCTTATTAGGCAAGTGCTATTTTCATCCATCAAACTAAATAAAACATTAAAGTTAATCATTATGACAAGACTAATATTCTGCATTTTTCTAAAGTTTAATCAGTTTTGTTTAATACTCTGCTATCACGTTCAGTTCTGTAAGTACGTTTATGTGGACAATTTTGTACTGTCTTTCATCTATGCATATACCCTTGGTCTGCCTCAATCTCATTCCACATTATTGCCGAATTTCATCCCTCAAACTGTCCAGCAGGGTAAATAGTACAGTTTCATTGCCAAATGCTGCACCATGTATGCTGTGAAAAGAAATAGACCAAAGCATTCAAATCATGTAGGCAAGGACTGTAGCACCACAGTCAAAAATGTTCATTAAACTCTCAGCTGTTTCTTGAAGCCTATATCATAAAACCAAAGAACAAACCTTTCAGCCATTGTAAATGCTTCTGCAACTCTTAACATTTGCTGAAGTTGTTTCAGCCAACATCTGACAGACCAGTCTCCATCTCTAACTCTACTCTCTCTCTCTCACTCTCTCTCTCTGTCCTTCTTTTATACCCCCTCTCCCAACACACTTCTCTAATGGTATATGTTGAACTGTCTCTGACTTCTGGACTTCTCTAATGGATCATGTCAAAAAATTCCTTTTTTACATGCCCAGCCTTCAGATAATCAAAAGATCCATTTTGTTTCTCCCAGTCAACCTGCAGTGTCCATAAACAACCAATGCTTACTTTTTCCATTTTTACCTACCAAACTTTTTCCAGCTGATCAAACTTGTCTGCCTGAGGCCACTATTAACTTGTGACATTTATGTTGCCAAGGACATTTGCACACAAGTCTGTAAGTATATCTTCTGCATAGTTCACTTGCTTTATACTCACTCACCTCCTTTTTTTTCACAGTACTCTTACTCTTGAAAAAAACGAGGAGTTTCTCCAGGGTCCCAGACAAATTGCTCCTATTCAGTATGTATACCACCTAGGGTCTCCTTAAAAACAAATATTACCAGTGGGATTAACTTAGCAACAACAGGTAAATAAATAAAATCAAAAGGTTATATATCCAAACCTACTGGTCCCTTGTTAAACATTTGATGCCATGTTTTTCTTGAATTTTAGTACGGTAATCTTAGATAAAGTAGAACAAATGCCTTTTGAGTCTAGCATGAGTCTGGCATAAGATGACCAGCCAAGTGGCTACATCTAAGTTAAAAACTTGTAAGGAAATTAAAGTTTAGAAACATCATTTACTTGCCTGGATTGTTAAAAAAATTTAAAAACTGCTTGTAGATAGGATGTGTATATAGAAAATATTTAATGTATCAGCTAAAATCCAGTCCAACCAATTAGTAAAGGAGCTCTTAAACAAGTTATCTATAGCAAAATGCTTTTGCAAGACAATGGTTTGTCAGCTGTGTGGAACAGCTTTAGACAAGCTGATAAAAAGTTGCTCCACTAAGAATGTATGTAGCCTGTGGTGCAGTTAACATCAGTGCAGAGTCTACATTGCAAAGTCTGTGCATGCTATCATTGTATTTGTAAATCTTAAGAAAGAGGTTATTCTGTTTGCCAAAAAT
This sequence comes from Protopterus annectens, assembly GCF_019279795.1. Lineage (NCBI taxonomy): Eukaryota > Metazoa > Chordata > Ceratodontiformes > Protopteridae > Protopterus > Protopterus annectens. The sequence continues at coordinate 1,485,710,870 of NC_056732.1, forward strand.
TTAGAGAACTGATAAAGACAAATAAGCTGTACAACAATATGGGTTTCTTTTATTTTGTAATACCTTTATCAGAGAAGTAATGGCAGAGAAGGTCAGTGAAAGTCTATGAAACTCCTGATTACAGGGAGGTGCAGGAATCTAGACTTCACGTGTTGAAAAGTACAGCTGAAGTCTATTTATTTATTTATTTTACATTTGTTGAAGGTTGTGCGTCAGATCTGGCAACTCGGCACGTAAAAATCTACTGCCAATCATTAGAGGACCGGAGCTCCGCTGTGGCAACCCCTAACCAGGAAAAGCCGAAAGACACAACAACATTTGTTGACCGGATGTGTCCGGCTGAGCCATTGCCCTTTTTCAGCGGAGGCCCGGGGAGAAAAGCTCTAAAGATATAGAATTCAATAAAAATAGCAATACAGACACATTTCAGTAAAAATAGCAATAGAGAATTTTGGTAGTTAAAATACGTAAGCTGCATACATTTATATTGTTGACAGATAAAACAGTATTATAAACAAAAAGGAGAATGTTAAAAAAGTATTAATTCCAAGTTTGTCTTGTAAGGGTAATCCCTTATTCATGCTAATGATAGGGCTAAGTCATTTCTTAGCTACACAGGTTCAATTCTTTTAGCTGTTCAAACTTAATTCTTGCTTGATTTTTTCCTTTGGTACTCGGGTCCGTTTTGGTCATTGCATGACATGTCTTGGTATCTTAAGCAGGCTCAGTCTTGGGCTTTCCCTTTGGTTACTTTGTTTAAAATTGTTTAAATTCACTTGTATTTAAGCATCGTGTTTGTATGGGTTTGTGCTCAGTTTACCGGAGCTGCTCAGAGATTGTACTGCTGCTGCCCTGAGAGCAACTCAGTTGTGCATTGTGAAGCATTGATGCAGTTTTCTACCCCTAGCCCTCCATAGAATAGCCACTTTTTGTTAGTCTTACAGAAAAACCTGGTCCACCTAGCCCACCCCCCATTAGTTACTGCAGTGTATACCTGTCATAATGGATGGACAGTTTCCCACCATTTCTTCAGCCTTCCTGATTGACATGGGCATCCTGAGACAATGCAGCAGTTGCCTCATTTATACTGACAACCAGTTACTCCTAAAACAAATACAACTTGTGACAGATTTATCTATACTATGAATTTGGAATCAATTCTCTCACACAGCAACAAATTAGATATCATATAGGTTGTCAGCACACACACTTCACCACTCGCACATAAGCTCACAACACATAAACCCACATACGAGGAGGTACTCACTAGAAGCTACCTAAAGATAAGAGATCTCCCAAGCACAAACCTACTGCACACATTGCAGACTCAACAGAATCCACTATAATACACACAACAGTGTCTCAGCCAATAAGCCCCTAAGGCAAAACACCTCCTAACCAAATGTCCTAGTCATAGGCAACTCCATAATGAGACACACAGATGTCCCCCTCACCAGGTTGGACAAGGAGAAGGTCAAGGTCATCTGCCTTTCAGGTGGCAGGATCTGTCAGATCATGGATGCACTCAAATCTCTCAGCAAAAAGAACCATCATGACTCTGTTATAGTCCATGTTGGAGTGAATGACTTCAGACATACCTGACTGGACTATCTGAAGAGAGACATGACTGAGCTCTCAGATTATGTGTCACAGGCAGGTATGTCCCTAGCACTAAGCAGCATTCTACCTTTGCCCAGGATGATGCCTCAATATAAACAAAAAATGATTGATTTCAACAACTGGCTTAGCTTCTGATGTCAGTCCTGGGGGATGCAGTATCTGTCAGCCTGGGAAGATATGGTTGACAGGCCATGCTGCTTTTCCGGAGATGGTCTTCACCTGTCACCTCTTGGCTTTCACTTACCAACAAAGGTACTTGTCTCCGCATAGTGCCTTTTTAGGCACTGTCATAACAACAAAATTCCCAATGTAAAAAAGAAATCCACTAGAGACAAACTCAAGGTTATGCTGTGTAATACTAGGAGCCTGGAAGCAGCACTTCTTATGTTGGAAGATGCTGATGTCCGTGCAGTCACAGAGTCATGATTCAAGGCCACAGAGAGCACCCCAGCCATGCAAGGATAGAATGCCTTCCACACATACAGACCTCAAAACGAGCATGAAAGAACCAAAGGTGGAGGTGTATCCACCCTCATTAAAGACAAATACACCTCAAGACTGGCCAGCCAGTAAGACTTCCTAGAGCTACTCCAAGTTCAACTAAGTATAGGTAAAACCTCTTCCATATCACTGTTAGGTCTCCCACCATGAACCACAAGAACCGCTCTGCCTACCTGGACCTACTTGAGTCACTCACTGTACAGCCAAACACCTTGGTCATGGGTGATTTCAACTATCCTTCCATCGATTGGGAGTTGTATATGAGCACAAACATGCTCACCCTAAGGTTCTGGACTTTGTTAATACAAATGCTCTGGAACAGGTAATTACCAGGGCCCTCCCTGGTAAGGTCTTATCATAAATCAGTCTTGTTCAAAGTAACAATCATACCTGACCCCCCCCCCTCCACCTGACAAGCACAAAAAGGATGAAACATTTCTCCAAAGCAAACTATAGCCTCCTAAGCAATGGCATAAATAGTTTCAAACCCCCTGCTGCCACTGTCAACAATGACTCTTATACAAAGGTGTACACAAATGCCCTGTATAAACACCTATACAAATGTGTAGACTTGGTTGTATCTGAATGGATCAAAACAAGTTCCTCATAAAAAAAAAAACAAAACTAGCCATCCTGGTGGACATCAAGCACAAACAGGTTACACAAGAAGAAGAAGAAGCTAATGTCTAAGAGCAAGAGGGAACTGACTCAGTAGAGGAAGGACACCCTCCACAGCTTGAACAAGCAAATTAGATACCTTGTTAAGTCCTCCAAAGCCAACTACAAAGCTAAACTAGCATCTCTAGCTAAGGATAATCACAAGGCATTATTTCGCTACATCAGAAATCTAAAAGGGAAGGCCCAGCTTTGTGCTGAACTAGTAGTGGATGGTACCACTCAAATTGAGCTTGAGGACATCTCCAACCTGCTAGCAGACAAATTTAGCACAAACTTCACCCCCGTGTCCCCACCAGACATACCCCAAAGCATACCTGTCACCAGTCCTC